>NC_133775.1:41507862-41736497 GCF_003597395.2 Chelonoidis abingdonii | reverse complement strand
TGAATGGCTTGCCAACTACAGAACCAGTTTCTCCTCCCTTGGTTTTCACACCTCAACTGCTAGAACAGGGCCTCATCCTCCCTGATTGAGCTAACCTCATTATCTCTAGCTTGCCTGCATATATATTTTTGCCCCTGGAAATTTCCACTACATGCATATAATGAAGTGGGTATTCACCCACGAAAGCTCATGATCCAAAACGTCTGTTAGTCTATAAGGTGCCACAGGATTCTTTGCTGCTTTTAGAACTTAGAACATTTAAAGCTAAAATTCATTAAAAGAAAAATCCACACAGGACATCTCATTGATAGTTCAGGCACAAAATGTAACTGAAAAATTCTTTATATACAGATTAATACTAACAGCCTCTTGTCCAGCAGGTGACTTTCTACATTAAAAGATTTGTAGAAGTAGAGATCATAACAGGATGAACAACCTTGATAAAACACTTTGATTCTTATCTTTGAAATATCTTCTCTATTACAGTTGCCTCAGCTGGCACCTCTGCCATTAAGGAGATGTCAGTGCTCCCATTGTAAACCCTTTCCCAGGGTTTTAGAATTTACCGATAAAAATTAGCTTTTGTCCAAAATACAGTAGGAAAATAATAAAGATAATTATTTGTTCAGCAATAAAAGGACAATGTTAACTTTAAATATTGCATATTGTCACTGAAAGAATAATCTTTTCTATACCCTGTCATCTTAGATTTTTAAAAGTGACAGAATTTAAAGAATCCAGCTCACTGTTCACTGTTTATGCTGTCTACCTTTTTCATGTTTTAGCTTGGGTAAGGAAAATCAAAAGGGCCAGTTTCACTGTTGGTTGCAATCAGTTTCACTTTCAGGTTTTCAAGACTACAATGTTCAGCATGCAAATTGAGCAAGAAAAGTTTGCAGAAGAAAAACTGCATGCATTGGAATTTTTTTTAAAAGTGGTAGCATCATCCTCATTGATCTTTAATTCTGTGAGAGATTGAATTAACAGAATTCACATCTGGACCCTTGCTCCCTCCCTGCTGTCAGAGACTATGGAAGTCCTTAACTCTACTAATCTCCAGCTGCAGCTTTGGTGCCTTGGGCTGCTCCAATTTACACTGGGGGACTGGCTTCATGCACAAGAGCATCAGGATGGGTGCAGTGCAATGGTGAGCTTTATGCTGTCTTTTCTGCACCCCTTCTTCCCACACTCTTCCTGGACTATGGTGGATGTGTTTTAGCCAGATACCAGGACATGGCCCTTTCTTGTTGTTTATGTGGGTTGCAATGTGTTCAGCTAATGTTGTGCTTGACTTGTAGCTTGTTGAGTTTTTCCAGCTTTTTTGTTTCAATTTTCAAATATAACTTTGCTTTTATACTGTTTAGGAAACACCCTTTGTAATGGACGTGTTGGTTACCTCTGCCACAGCCTGCACTGCACTGCAACCTCTCTGTTGCTCTGGTGGAGAGTGTGTTTTCGTGTGCATATAGTTGATTGTTGATGCTTGTAGGAGCACTGTGATGGGAAATACTACACATTTAGGTTTTGAAAGGTTTTGAACAGTGGGTTTGAGACCATTGCAGAGGCATCAAGTCTAAATGGCTCTTTCTCTCCTGTGCTTATTATCAGGATTCAGGGATCAGTCAGGAGTAAGTTAAGAGTCTGGGAGGGGAGGTAGCCAGAGTTCATCAGGCAGCCAAGCTGGGATTTTTATATACCAGTGAGGAAGAGAATTCCGTGGGTTAGAACAGGGAGGAGACTCGACTGGTCACAAGAGATGTAAATTGACATGTAGAACCCCTATTTGAGATGGTCTCTGTTTATTTGGTGATTGTGTTTGTAGCCTGGCAGAAAATAAATTCATTTCAGGCCTGTGTTTGTTCCTGAGAGAGATTTAGGAAGCAGGGCTGGAAAAGCCTCCTTTATGCTGGGTTGTAAAGAGTGGCTGCTTTTTTGGAATGAGTAAACTGTCAAAGCCCCACTGGAGACAAAGGCACATATTTTACTTCTTTATTCATCTTGTGTAGCCCAAATCTTCTAGTTTCACCTTTTGAATTCAATCCTGCAAGCAAAGTAACTGATTTTACATACTTTCTTATGTAAGGAAGCATTGCTGTGAAATACAGGAAGGAGCTCAAGGCTAAATGTTTCTCACAAATTAAGTAATTTCACCCAGTTCTGAGTCCTGCACTATTCAATATTTTCATTAATGACTTGGACAGTGGAGTGGAGAGTATGCTCATAATGTTTGTGGATGACACCAAGCTGGAAGGTATAGCAAGCACTTCGGTGTATAGTCTTTCAACTGGTTGTGAATCCATCTTATATATGTCTGTGTTTAGATAGTGGCTGAAAATTTGCCCCACTGAAGTCAATAGCAAAATTCCCATTGACTTCAACAGGGTCAGGATTTCATCTGGTATCAAGATCTGCCTAGAGGGACTGGAAAAAAGGCAGGTAGAGGGAGAAGAAACTAATGCAGCACTCCCTCTCTCTGCTGGGTCAGTGAGGAAGGAATGCCGTAGCTCACTGTCTCCTTTGCTATCATTCTCAAGGAACTGGTACCATACCCAGTCCATGAGGAAGGGGAAGATGGGGGTCTCATAACCTTTCTGGGTATATCTGTACTATGGCTAGAAGCAAGATGTCCAGCCCAGGTTGGCATAGCCTAATGGGCCTCAAGTTAGCTAACTTAAAATAGAAGCATGGGTGATTTGGCTAAAGCTGAAACGTGGGCTCTCAAGCCCCCCTGAACCCTTCGCTTGAGATGCCATGTCCACACTCCTATTTTTAGTGCGCTAGGTCAAAGTGCGCTATCATGAGTCTCTTGACCCAGGCTGGGAGACTCTCTTCCAGCTACAGTGTAGACCAGAGGTGGGCAAACTTTTTGGCCCGAGGGCCACATCTGCATTGCAAAACTGTAGAGAGGGCCAGGTAGGGAAGGCTGTGCCTCCCTAAAAAGCCTGGACCCTGCCCCCTCAGAACCTCCAACTCATCCAACCCCCCCTGCTCCTTGTCCCCTGACTGCCCCCTCTGGTACCCCGCCCCCTATCCAACCCCCTTGCTCCCTGTCCCCTGACTGCTCCACCCCTATCCAGACCCTGCCCCTTGACAGCCCCTCCAGGACTCCCACCCCCTATCCAACCGTCCTCTGCTCCTCATCCCCTGACCACGCCCTCTAGGGATCCCCCCTCCCCTAATTGCCCCTGGGATCCCACCCCCTTATCCAACCTCCCCTGCTACCTGTCCCCTGACTATTCTCCCAACCCCTATCCATACCCCCAACTCTGACAGGCCCCCAGGGACTTCCACTCCCAAGCCTCCCTTTTCCCTATCCCCTGACCGCCCCCCCCCGAATCTCCACCCCATCCAAGCACCCCCTCCTCCCTGACTGCCCCCGAGGACCCCCGCTCTCTTACCCAAACCCCCTTCCCGCTCCCCACCCCCTTACCAGCAGCAGGAACTCACAGCCGTGACATCCAGCCAGAGCCAGCTGCGCTCCACACGCTGCCCAGCGGGAGCGGGGGGCCAGAGTGTGGCCCTCGCAGTGGCATGGCTGTGGGCAAGGGAGGACAGTAGGGGAGGGGCCGGGGACTAGCCTCCCCAGCAGGGAGCTCAGGGGCCGGGCAGGACGGTCCCATGGGCCGGATGTGGCCTGCGGGCTGTAGTTTGCCCACGTCTGGTGTAGACCTATCCTATGTAGCTATTTCATAGGATGTTTATTCCTTCTTAGGATGTGATTAGCCTGCAACAGCTGTGAAGTTCAGGTATGCCATAAATGAATCTCCTGTAATGTTCATATGCAGGCACTTCTGGGCCCTGAATTCAGTCCTATATTCTTTTAGGAACAAAGTACAAAGAATGCCAGCAGCTATATCTAATGTGCAGTAAATTTGTTTGTCAAGGGGTGTTTCCCTCTTTCCTTAGTTTGTTCTTAGGAAACAACATTTTGTTTAAATCTGAAAGCAAATGAACACATTCCCCAGTTTCTCATGTACCCTCTGTATGCTTCTCTCTGATGCATGAAGTTTAGCATTGAATACAATTTCAAAACTAAAATATTGGCAAGTGTGTCTGCAAGAAAAACACTGTAGATCACAAGAGAGTTTCTGTTGCAGGGCCAGCTTTAATATGTGTGTCTGAGAACAGGGATTTTAATGTAGGCTGTTTTATACCCTGAGTCCCACTGAAACTGGCCCAGAGTAAAACCATTGTACACTGCAGCTCTACTATCACAACTGCCTCTTCACTGATGCCTTCTCTCCCAACTCTTCTCTTGAGCATCTGTCTTGGTCCAATGGAATGCCTACCTGCACTTCACATTTCTCCTAAGCCATGTGCTTTAGCTATGGCTCCAGCAATTATAGCTGGAGTTATAGGGGTAGGTCTAGCATAATTGATTTGTATCACAAAGCCTGCTAGGATCATGCTGCATAGAAATTAGCCCACCAGATGTGCTAAAGAGAGAGAGGAGTTATATGGGAGCTTCAGACTTCTTCTTTTAGGTAATCCTTTATACTTCTAACATGGAGATTGAATATTTATTCATCTGGGGTAAAGTTCTTTTCTCCTTTTTTCAAATTCTATTGCTTTGAGTGATAATGCCTGGAGAAGATTTCTATACTTATCAAATGCCCCAAGTTTAATGGAAGAGTCTCTGTTTTGCTTTTATTCTCCTGGAACCCAGAAAACATCAATGTTTGAGTCTCAAGAGTATTTACTTTTTTCAGATATATCATGGATTCTGAGATTCCAGGCATCTGACTGACAAAAGGCAAGTGCTGAATCTAATCAAGATCTTTATTTATAGGGGAAGTTATTGTACAAGGAGAAGGAGGCAGTTCTGTTGCCATCCAGTTTCCTGACAATGAGAAACAATCTAATTTGCATCTTGCTATACACATAATTGGAAATTTGGATATGCAAATTAAACATTCCACATTCAAGTCTTGTTTCTGGGTTTTCAGGGCTTAATTGGCCTGAAACAATTATAAAACGTTGGAAGGGATGTATATTTTCCTTTACGACCAGAAAGAAAATAAACACTATAAACAGACTATCAGAGTGCAAAAATGCCTGGGTTCATAAGGTGAAAATATTACAACCATATGGACTAAGTGCAGTAGATTATGCAAGTAACATTTAAGATTCATCTTATTGCTTTATAACCTCAGCCTGATCCCATCTAATCAACTTTTCTGATTGCTCATCTCCTCCCCTTTTCATCTTCACTTCACCATAAAATACCTGCTTCAGTAATTACTGACAAAAGTTTCAGAGCTCTTGAATGTTATCAAGTTGACTGTTCTGGAAAGTGACGTCCTTTATTTATTCACAGAATGGGTATGGCCAGGGGCAGATCTAGACATTTTGCCGCCCCAAGCACGGCGGCATGCCGCGAAGGGCGCTCTGCCGGTCGCTGGGAGGGCGGCAGGCAGGGTGCCTTCGGCGGCATGCCTGCGGGGGGTCCACTGGTCCCGTGGCCCCAGTGGACCTCCACACCCTCTTGGAGACCGGCAGAGCGCCCCCTGCGGCATGCCGCCCCAAGCATACGCTTGGCGTGCTGGGGATTGAAACCGCCCCTGGGTATGGCATAGACATTGGATGCAGGTAGTTCTTACAAACTATCCCATTGGTGCAGTCTTAGAGTGAAAAGGCAATTCCTTCTCTGTCCTTTTGTTTTTGCTTTGTCTCCTGAGACTACCTACAAGGATATCTATTGCCATGGTGTTTTCTTATCTCTATGCCATGTCTACTATGCCATCACATTTCACGTAGGCCTCTCTACTGTAATCTGATAGTAATGAGTTTTGGCCACTGCCTAATTTCAAGCAGTGTTACAAGGGAGAAACATTAATTTCCAGAGTTCTTTAGTCCTGTCTGTTTTAGCTTTTTTAGCTGTTTTTGTTTGTTTTTTCCTCCCTCATAAAAATCACTTGAGAATTTTACATTGTGTCACTTTGCTCATATTTATTTCTTCTGTATCAGACTAATGTACCCTTCTCAACTGCCTGTTAAACAGAAGCTCTTTATGCCTTTGTTCCCATGTCTGCTTCAATTGAGATAGCTCATCTCTCATTCCATGGAAATGCAATTGTAACACTTCCTGTTTTCCTCTTCTCCATCATGTGGTGCTGACTCACTATTATATTCTCTGTAACCCACCAGCAGACTAAAAAGGTCAACAAAGAGCCAGAATGCTGCTGGCGAGAAAGCACTGGATCCAGGCCCACTTTTCCAGAAGTGGACCCGTAGGCTGCATGCCAAAACTTGGATAGAGGAAGAGTGGGCTCAGAAACTTGGATTCTGAAAATTGTTCCTTCAGTTTTGGAGATATCGTTGTAGCCCTGTGACTATCTGGGCTTCACTACCATTCCTGTTCCTGTATTCCAGTCAGTATCACCAGGTCAACTTAATAATACAATAGGCCCCGTCATAAACAGATAGCTAAGGGTTAATGTTTCTTTTGCCTGTAAAGGGTTAACAAAGGGAACCAAACACCTGACCAGAGGACCAATCAGGAAACCGGATTTTTCAAAGCTCAGGTAGGGAAGTTTTTTGGGTGTGTGTTCTTTGTGTTGTTCTGTGCTCTCTCGGCTCTGAGAGAGGATCTCTCTACCTTCAGGCTCTTTCTAATCTTCTGTTTCCAAGTTGTGAGTACAAAGGTAAAAAAAACAATAGGCTTATATTGGTTTTTTTGTATTTACATGTGTGTAGTTTGCTGGAATGTTTTAAATTGTATTTCTTTTTGGATAAGGCTGTTTATTCATATTTCTTTTAAGCAATTGACCCTGTATATTGTCAACCTTGATACAGAGATCATTTTTATGTCTTTTTCTTTCTTTTTATATAAAGGTTTCATGCAGGCACCCACATTTTGGATGCTAAGGTTCAGAATTGGGACTTATGCTTATGACAGGCCCTCATGGATTGTGGTTCTGATTTGTATTTTAATGATTCCTTTAATATATAGCATATACTTGTTTGCATCTTAATCCATGTCCCCTACCCCAGACACAAAGGCTTTTTGCATGGTTATGTGATTAAACATCTGTTTGAATGCTACTATGTCTATCTCATGGATCTATGTTAAACTGCAAGCTTATAATTAAAAAATGCTGACTATATAATAAAGTATTATATAATAAACTCAGTAACGATCTCTTTGGCATTTTTAGTAGATATAGATAAATGCCAGGCACATTAGGTAGGTGAGTCCATAGATAAGAAATAGTTTCAACAGTTTCTGCCACCAATGTTAAAAATAAAAAATGCTTTATGGTACTTTAGATAATGCAGTTCTGAAACAGACCTTGCTGCCCCACTTCAAACATAATCCATATAATGGCTACATTGCAGTGAGGATAAGATCATCTTATAAGTACCATAAAAGTGCAATCTGCCATGCTTTCCCAGTTTTTTTCCTCTGTCTTTTTTAAATCAGACTTAAATAGACTCCCAGCAGTAGTTTATCTCTGCTGCATCAGAAGCGGATATTTTCGGTTGGTGAGAACAAAAAGCCCTATAGGTAGTAATTGCTGCTCTCTTGTGAACAATTGACAGAGAGTATCTAGTTCCACTCTAAACTCCAAAAACAATATAATGGGGTTATTTTCAATCTGTCTGGAAAACAAAAATCATCCTAAACTGTATTTGATTTAATTAAAAATAAATGTTTGAATGTCTAATTGGAGAGGCATTTAGTTTAGGTAATGGGAGGGCTATGTTGTAATGTTAAAATATGTCTGTGTCTCACAATGTGTTTTTTTAAAGTTTTAGAAGCCAAGGAGCATGCTGTAGTACTCAAATGACATACAATATTCTGATTTTTGTCAGTGCCTCATAAAATAGCATATTGTTTAGTTCCTTATACTGAGGCAGAGCAATTTGTTTTGGGGATCTATACAATATATCTATACCAAAGGGTCATGGTGCATTTTAAAAAATCACAATATTGCAAAAATGATTTTTAAATTTAAAAACCAAGATTATATACACCAGGGGTCGGTAACCTTTGTCACGCTGCTCGCCGTGGTAAGCTCCGTGGTGAGTCAGGCCGGTTTGTTTACCTGCCACGTCCGCCTGTGGCCGATCGCGGCTCCCACTGGCCACAGTTCACTGCCCCACGCCACTGGGGGCTGTGGGAAGCAGCGAGGGGCAAGGGATGTGCTGGTTGCTGCTTCCTGCAGCCCTCATTGGCCTGGGAGCTGCAATCGGCTGAACCTGAAGATGCGGCAGGTAAACAAACCGGACTGGCTCATTACGGTGCTTACCCTGGCGGTCCGCATGACAAAGGTTGCCGATCCCTTATATAGACTATAAGGTCTTTCTGGCAGAGAATTTTCTTTTAATTGTATGAGTGTGCAGTTCCTTGGTTTCTGATAAGGACCTTTTAGGAGCCACTGTAATAAAAATATATTTCTAATTATGTTAAATAATAAAAATACATTCCTCTCCAATAGAATTTTCTAGCTCCCTCCCCTCTACCAATGCTTTTGAAAAAGTGATGGGTCTTGAACTGGGTCCTGAAGACTTACAAACTTTGTCTGTATCAAACCGATAGGAGAAGTGTATGCCAGAATCAAAGGCCCTTCATCGAGAGTTTCTAGGCTATAGTCCCATATCATTTAAATCTAGGGACTGCTAGCTTGACTGCCTAGCCATGACTTCATCTGTTGGTGCTGCACAGAGGATGCAAAACCAACTCAGATAGCTGGGATGAGACTTATAGAGAGCTTTGCAAACTGAAATGAAGACCTTGAATTGTACCCAGGCATGAATAGCAAGCCAAAGCAATTGAAAAATCTTCTTCCCCACTTTACAACCACAGAGACAGAAAAGGACCTACCTCCCCTCCCACCACTAATCAAAAACAAACAACAAGACCCTGAAGAGGGCATAAAAGCTGCTTGTGGGCTCCAGAATTTCATTTCTCTCCTCACAGTGGCTCCAAGGGCCAAAGTGACAACTCTAAAATATAAATACAGTAGTTTCTTTCCCTTAGTGGGAAGCAGCCCCCACACCAAAATCACCGTTCCTGCTTCCATTGTCAGGAGCTAGCTCAGTAGCAGAACTTCCTGGATGTGAAAATACTGGAGTGCTGCCCCAGCATTGGCTTACCTCTTCTCATAGTGACATCGGTGAGAGCTTTACCACTGAGGGTTTGGTCAATGCAGTGCTATTGAAAATCCCAACCTCGCTGTCTATATTAAAGCAGGTCAAAAATGTTTCCAATCTAGACTTTTCAATACATTTTCATGTATTTCCAATTTCAGCAAATATTCACTGCTTTTTCCTATTTTTGACCAGCTCTATCATATATATTTTAGATTAAAATAATAACATTGAGCATTCTTCATCATAAGTGCTTTTGTTCACACCAGGGGAAGCAGATGGAAAATAAAACTACCTTATAGCAGAGGGGATGAACTGCTGACGCATAAGAACTTCACTGCCTTAACTGGCACCCTCGTCATACTGCTTATGCTCCATGGATAAGTCAGCCAGCTTCTCACTCTATTGCACTCTCTCTCCTATCTACTTATATCTCCTTTTCAGCGTTAAGGCTCACTAGGGGGATCTCCAATCCAGAGACCCCAGGTAAGGTTCCTTGGACTGGGGCTGCACTCATAGAACGTCTGCGATCCATGGAAGGTGCTCCCCCAGCAGAGCTAGTCTCTGAAGATAGTTGATGAAAATAGGAGAGGTACTTTCAGTGGCCAGTATACATCCTATTGTCAACCAGACAGCAATCCCAGATTGATTAATCTTGCAAGTCAGCAATTCCTTTTGGTGATACTTAATAGGTCACTGGAAGCTGAGAGAGCCAGTGGGCTGGAGGCAAAACAGGAATGGTCATGAGGGGCTAACTGGATATCTTGGTTGAGAGAGTTACTTGAATCCTTGGCTTCCCATTCCCACTGTCCAGACTAGGTCCTTGGCTCCTCAGCCAGATTCCCAGACTTTATATCCACACCTCATGCACCCTGCCACAGCCCCCTGCTCTGCTCCACTTGTAAATGTTTATATGTATCAGCCATTCAGACTTCACAAGTGCATTTCTGATCAGTGTAAACACTAAAAATCTAGCAAAGAAACATTACAAACCAACCCATCCACACATTTCCTAACTGTACAACAACATGTAACAATACACATTTGCATTCTCATCCCACATGCCACCACACCATATTCCCCTACAGTACAAACCAACACCCTCCCACAAACCATACATCTCTCTCATTTCAATCTTGAAGCATTTAAGAAATCTCTATTTTAAACTACAGGTAGTAGATGTGAAACCCGAAAATACTAGGAAGTCTTTTCAATAAGAAGCAAAACATTGTAAGCTTTGAAATCAAATTCTAATTCATTTATAGAGAATGTGTGAGCAGAATAGAAGTGTATTACACAGTTGGGCCCTCAGGTATTACTAGGTATCGTTTGTTTGGGATCTAAAATATCATGGATTGAGAAAAAAACCTGTTTCTGAAACATGATTCTGGAGGATAGACATCCACTGTCCTGATCTCCTAAATAAAAGCAACATTTTCTTCTTTCCATTATACAGTTTTGTCCTTATTTCATTGTTAGCTTGTGTCAGGGAAATGTGACTGCATGTTTCACACCAGATTGACCAAGGCTGGCCCGAGGGTTAGTTCATGGGCATCTGTGCGCACCTTGGATTTCTCCACAAAATCAAAATGGAGCAAGTTAGGTGAGGTGCATAATTTGTTTTTAAAATCTCAGTGTTCCCTGGTATATCCATCTGTCTGTATCGGGTGTGGGGAAGGAGAAAAAACATCTTTCTGGGTCATTTCAAGAAGGGCTTTGCTACAGTAGAGCACAAAATTGAAAGTAACATCTCAAAATTCCTCTAAAGTTATAATTATTGTCTATTTTGCAGCATTCTTGCAGTGTCCTACCCAACCCCAAATTTCGAAGGTGAAAATGAAAGATCCATGTTTATGAAAGCTCTCAATTTTTCTACACAATGTAGACAGGGCTTTTATGACTATTATAGAATATAATTTCCTACAATCAAACAAACGGTCAGTAGCAGATTGGCAAGAGGAAAGATTCTTTAAGTAATATAATTATTTTAATTCCACCTCCATCCCCAGTGTAATCCCCAGCCAGTGCATGAAGCATGGAGAGGCTATTATCTAATATACATGAGATGGTTTTCCACATCACTGTGAACCTAGTACTGAGTCTGTGTATCACATAATGAATCCCCTCAACATGACAGGTGTGAAGGTGTACCCTGTAAAGAGTATTGATTAGCTTTAAAAGTTAGACACTGGAAAGCCCCTGGTATGTCCACCTAAGGCAAAAAGAGTATTCTGTCTCTGCAGCCTGATATAGTCTTCTTCAACGGCTGAGGTTCACTTTAGTCAATCTACTTCTGAAAACAGAGCTGTATGCTGACATTTGTGAGCACCCATCCTGTATACATGCACTGTCTCTAGAGGTGGGTGAATAACAGATTTTTCATTCTCTGGCAGTTCCGAAAAGTCCAAAAAAAAAAAAAGTTGATTCAGATCAGATGGAAATAAAATTTTTTCAAAATGTTCAATGAACGAAAAAGTAAAATATAACAACAATTTGGATCTAACGAAATATTTTGACCATTTTTAAACATTTTCAATTAAAAAAAATAAAATTAAAGGAATTTTTGAAAGAAAAATATCATTTCAAACCAAAAAATCAAAAAGTTTTGTTTAAAAAATGTCAATATGAAATGGTTTGATTTTTTGTGTGATTTTTTTAAATTAACAATTTGGCAAAATCAACACACATTTGTTGAGTTGTGTTGCCAAATTTGTGTTGCATTTTTTCCTGAAAAAAATTTTGACTGAAAAATTTCATCCAGTTCTAATTGCTACTTCTTCAAGCGAGTGGAACTGAGTTAGCAAAGTGGTTTCTCTCTCACTCCTTTCTACAATTTCATAAAATCATGAAAAAGTTTTTGCATAAATAACATTTCACAGGGCTCAAAATGCTAAATTATATTACAAAAAGGTTTGTTTTAAATCCCCAAACTTTCTCATAAAATGCTATCACTGGAGGAAATTGCATAGCTGTACTGCCATGAGATAAAATTATATCTAACATTGTGTGAAATCCTGGCCTTTTTGAAGTCAATGGCAAAACTCCCACTGACTTCAGTGATGCCAAAATTTCACCCATGGTATTTCAATGGCATTTGAGGCAATTGCTAATTAAAAAAAAAAAAGCTAATCATGTCTTGGTTTCCTGTAAGAGTGAGTGGCAACCTAACTGCCACAAAGAAAGTTTGGAAAACAGGTCTGATCCTAGGCTTTGCACAGCCCCTCTGCATAGTAAAGTATGGGATCCCATCCAAATCCCTTCACTTCTATTACTGTGTCCTTCTATCCCTACAGATTCATGAGAGCTTCACCTCCAGCCTATTTCCACCTGCTCTCCCCATATGGTGGAAATTCCCCTTTCACCTCTTTGACTTCTGATGGCCTTCACCAACATGGACTTCAGAAGTCAAGAGTTCAAACCCAAAGAGACTCTTTCCAAGTAGAGAGATTCATTTGGTAAACTTAATTTCTGCCATGGCTCATTGGCACAGGCTGATCACTGGAACCTCACGACTATAGGGCCATGTATGTGGGTGTGACTGGAGTGAAGATTCTTGAAATGTAGAGCTGTAAAAGGCCACCATATAAGTCGGGTAAGCATAAAACTATCACTGTCGGAAAAACTCCATTCTAAATCCCTACTGTGCTCCCTTTTTTTCATGGTGGTTGCAAGCAAGTCTTTAGCATTTGAAAACCCTGAAAGCTGAAAATATCTCTTGCACTCCTTGAAATGTTAACTCCACATTGTTAAGTTATAATATATGGATGAGATGTTGTGAACTGTAATTATCTGAGTGATCTGGAACTCTTGGTCTGATGTCCAGTTTCACCATATGCCACTACTCATTGTTTACATTTGATGCCTAGAGTCCCCAACTGAGATCAGAGCCCTGTTTTGCTAGGAGTTGTACAAATGCTCTGTAGTAAATAGTCCCTGCCGGTCAAAATTTGCAATCTAAATAAACAAGACAAAGGGTGGGACAGACAACAGAAGCAAATAGAGGTGAAGTGACATACTCCAGGTCACACAATAGGTCAGGAATGGAACACAGTAGTCTTCTGACTTACAGTCCAGTTCACTGAATCATTCTGCCTTCCAATCAATGCTTTTGGTGGCCCTCAAATAAATTGGAGAAAATCAGGAAACCTCTCTTTGACATTTTGGTTTGAAATCCCCGATTCCCTGCCCGTTATTGTCTTCTTCAGTAGTCTAATATCTTGTATCTCATCTTTCACTTTATTACCTACTATCTCTCCACTGCAACACATGAAGGACAGAAACACACTCATTATTGCTGTAGCTTGCTGCCCATGGGGAGGTTTTGTCTTAGTGGCGTTGGCTGTCTGATGGAGAAAATACTTGGCTTTATTGTTTATATGATTTTTTTCAGTTTTTTTCTATTAATATTCTCTTCTTTGGGGAGGCTTCTATATGATCAAATGTTTGATATATTGTATGTTTGTGATTATAGAGGTGAACTGTTAGATCTGTAGTCATCTACCTATATATAATTTGTTAGCCTAGTTGTCAACCTCGCTTCTGACTTTGTTTTAGGACGTGTCATGTACTTTTACATGGATTAGTTCATCTTTAATGAAGTCTTACTCTAATTTAAATACTTCAGTGAAAACAAAGAATCGAGTATATTCTACACTGGGGAGGTTTCTCTGCAGATGTAGATGATTTTGTTTCTTGAGGGGCATCAAGCGCATTGCATGGCGTTGACAAATTCTGTTTTATACCAAGAATGGGATGATCCTACTGGAGCCTGAAGCAATACAAGAAAAGCACTTTCCCAAACTCCAGTGGGGAATACATCCTAACCACTGTAATTTCACAGGATGTTTCAGTTGCCCCTTGGCTTATTTATAAAGTATTAAATACAATTAGTAAAAACATTCATTCTCTATGGGGACTCTTTGCTCTTAGTAGTACTTGGAGTCCATGTTAAATAAAGTGGATTTTATTTTGTTTTGTTCTGTTTTAAAAGAGAATGAGAGAGAGAAAGGAAAGCACTCAGATCCAGTATGTTCTTGCTGCTTGCAGAGTTCTACACTCTGCTGGTGAAGCAATTTTAGGTTGGTTTTCTTCCTTGATAGTCTGATTAATGTGCTATGTACTGGAGACTTGGCTGTCTGACAATCCTCAGGAACATTTGATAATCATAACATTTGTAAAATTGAATGATACATCTGCTAATTATTATGCTCACCATATTTTGTTCAAGGCTGGCCAGAACCAGCCCCCAGATTTAGTCGTAGAACTCTTCTCTTTCATCCTCCAGAGCCTAGATTAAGCTTGGTGCAGGAGTCGAATTTGAGGGATTGAAGGTCATTATGATTAGTCTGATCACAACAGACAAATACCACATGGAGTAATTATGAAGGTGGATCAGAGCTCTCTCTGTCTCTGAAATTGGCTGAATCCAAACACCAAATCAGAACCCCTCAAAACATGAGAGCATTCAGGTTGGGGCCCTGAGGTACAGGAGCATTTGGATCTCTTTCAGAAAACACTCATAAATCCATATCTGATCCTGCAAGTGATGATGTGATTCAAATAACACCTGTTGTCTGCATGAGATTGGGGTCTGTATGACAATTAGTTGAGTCTCAACCCAGACTAAGACATTGTTGGTATACATGAGGAAGTAACTGGAGAGCTAGTGAAGGATATTTGGTTTTCCTTGACTAAGTGAATGATACTTCCATTTGTAATAATTTCACAGTTTAGGGATTTTGTTAGACATTTGGCTGCTTCCAGATGCTTGGTTGTGGGTCTTAGTAGTTTTCCCCTTCTGTACATCTATTACACAAACTTTCATGTGGAGAGATCTTAATAGTGATGCTGTTTTCTTCAGTAGTTGCCTGTTTCCAGGTGGAGTTTAAGGGCTTGCCTATGTGACGCAGGAAAATGCACTATGGAGGTGTGATTTTAAGGTGCACTAATATGTTGAACACTAACTAGTCCATGTAGGCCTTGCTGGTGCAAACTGAAAGTTCCCTGGAGTGCTTTAACATAGTTCTTACCCTTCTGTTGAGAACAGTACTGTGTTAAAGTGCACTAGCAAACTTTTAGTTGGTGTCACCCCTGTCTACATGGACCAGCTACTGTACTTTAGAAATCACACCCTTGCACTGTGCTTTGCTTGTCTATGCAGACAAGACTTAACCTGTTAAAGTTTGGAACATGGGCCGTCACTCGTGTAACCATCTCCATATGTGAAATCTCTTCAGCTGTGATCCACAAAGGCACAGAAACTAGAGTTCAGTCCTCTGGTACAGACGGATGGGGAGCTACCAGCAGGGCATTTTCTGTGAGGAATCCTTGGTTGTAGAACTCTTTTCTCTTTGGTCCTTCAGAGCCTAGATTAAATTGCTAGATACTGTTAATTTCTTTATTTTCTCAAACTTTGGTGGTGGAGTTGAACTTGAGGGATTAAGATGGTTATGACTAGTCTGATCACAACAGACAAATACTATGTAGAGTAAGTATGAATTTAGCTTTTAGTTTTAATGTTGCATATTTAAATTAATCTTCAGCTGCCTATCACAATCATCTCACTGCTTCCTCTTGCTTTCCCTTTTGGTTGTTCTCTATACCTGTGACCTTTCATCTCATACTTAGATTTTTAAGCTCTTTGGGGGCAAAGGCAATCTTTTAATTGTGTGTGTGTATTAGTGCCTAGCACAATGGGACCTCAATTCTTGATTGAGGCTTTGAGGTGCTACTGCATTATAAGTATAATAATAATAATGATAATAATAATATAAGCTATTTGTGGGCTCTTCATTTAAATATAAATAATAAAAATGAGTCCTGCTGTATTAGATGATATTCAAGTGTTCTGCTCAAGTAATGGAGAGAAGGATGAGAAACTTTGAAGATGAAAATGAAATTTAAAAAATCACATTACTGTACTTTGCCAATCTCAGAAACTTCAATATGTATGATTTTTATCCACAGGATTCTCCACTGTGCAACTTCAGAATTGCCCTACCCAGGGCTGGTGCAACCCATTAGGTGACCTAGGCGGTCACCTAGGGCACTAGCATTTGGGGGGCGGCATTTCGGGTCCTTCGGCGGCGACCGCGGTGGCTGGATCTTCGGCCACCCCAGTCATTGTCGGCATTTAGGCGGAGAGACCTGGGGCAGAGCAGCGCGGGGAGGGCCGCCTGCAGCAAGTAAGGGGGGGCGCGGCACGCAGGGGAACTGCTCCCCACCCAGCTCACCTCTGCTCTGCCTCCTCCCCTGAGCCTGCCATCCCGCTCTGCTTCTCTCCCTCCCAGACTTGCTGTGCCAAACAGCTGATTGGCGCCACAAGCCTGGGAGGTGGGAGAAGTGGAGTGGCGACGCGTGCTCAGGGAGGAGGCGGAGCAGAGGTGAGCTGGGGCGGGGAGCTGCCACATGGTTCTCCGGGCCAGGGGGAGCTGCCATGGGGGAGGGCCTTAGGGTGGAGGGGGGAGCTGCCGTGGGGTGGGGTGCCTCAGGGCAGAGTCGGGGAGGGAGAGCTGCCACAGGGCTCGGGAGGGGGGGCTCAAGGTGGAAGTTTCGCCTAGGGCGTGAGACATCCTTGCACCCGCCCTGGCCCTACCCAGGGATCTTGGGAGGAATTAACACCTTCTCGGTTAATAAGATAAAAGTGGGTAGGCCACTAGGGTACCAAGACCTCTGTCCACCATGCTCACCAGTATTGTCTCATGGTTCCCTTGTACTCCCCCATCTATCTGTAGTCATCCATTGTCTCTTGGCTTATGCGTGATTGTAAGATCTTTTGGGTAGGGACCATTTTTTTTGTTCTGTGTTTGTACAATACCTAGCACAATGGATTCCTGGTCCATAATTAGGACTTCTAGGCATTACAGTACTACTAGTATGATAATAAGCAGAATAAAGAGCCTCCGGTGCTTTTGATTATGCATAGTTTATTCAGTTTACCAAAGACAGGAAAACTCATTAGGCCCAGGTAAGGGTAACGTCATTTGTAATTTATCAATTTCGTGTGTGTACTAAAAAATGTCAATTGTGTCAAAATTGTTCAGTAATTTGAAAGCTTGTGAAGTGGGGATATTTTCTGGTCCATAAATGAATCAGACATTTCAGAGTTTGCCCCTGAAAAAAAAGTGTAATTGAAGAAAAATAAATGTATGCTAGGTGAATAATTCCTATGCATTGGGACTGCAACAGTTTGCCCTAAAATTTTGAACACACACAATATCAGCCACAAATATTTGTCATTTCAGTGCTAGAACAAGGTCATTACATCTCTAGTGGTTATTCATTCAGCTGCACAGGCAGCACAGTTGGTGAAATATGGTGTTTTTAAAGTACACTATTATGGTATGTTAATTGAATGTGCTGAGAGAGAGCAAGAGAGACTGCAAAATACCAGTATGTACAAACCAAACCAAACCTAACCTGTGAAACCTTGCCAGGTCTTCAGCAGAGGGATTCTTTCTGGCTAACACAAGCAATGCATAGTTCTCCCCTCTCCCAATTTCTCTGTATCTCTTCTTTCATTTTTCTTTTCTTTACATTTCCTCTTGCAGAAAGTCTGTGATGGTTTATGGATTGCCAAGTGTATTATTTCTATCCAAATTTCTTCTTGTTAGGCTAGTGAGAAAATTTGCACTGTTCACTGGGCTGGACAAGACCATGCATTGGAAGAAGTCCAAAGAGAAGTAAAATAGACTAGAAAAAAGAGAAAAGTGTGTGTTAAACAAGAACTCTTAATGAAAGCACAAAAATATGACTCAGTGTTTGTATAAAGTCAGCACTAAAGGCTAAAGTGCTCTCCATCATTTTAACTTGTAGGATTGAGACATATATAGCAAATGAAGCCTTAAGATTTAAGCCCTCAAAGGTAGTTAGGCATTTTTCTGCTCAGCATTGCAAAACCCAACTGCTAGGTGGCCTGCTGCGTAGTGGAATCATCAGCCCCAAACTAGGCACATAGGCTCCCCATACAGTGCTTGGGGAGAGTCCAGTGCCTCAGGAATGGGTCCTCAGAAGCTAGCCAAGCTGAGCAGAGAGCTGCCTAAGCTAGCCAAAAGGAAATGCTGAAGAGAGGAGTGGGGAGAAGAGAGGAGGTTAGGTGCTCTGGCTGACCTGGTGTGCCTGGCTAATGCACCAGAGATAAGCACCTCCCCTACTTGTGATACTCATCTGCGAAACCTCTCCTGGAGTTAGGCACCTAAGGCAGGTCAGCCACAATAAGTAGACTTTGCAGTTGAAATAGTCTTTCTCCTGCTCATACTCATCCTACATTTCTCTGTGCCTCTGCCTGTGTTTTTGGGTGGATGTTGTGCTGCACTCTCTCCTCCCCCCTCTCCTCAACTACTCATGGTCTATATCCAGGGCTTTCTGCTGTGGGGTCTGATAGGTGTCAGGTCTCAGGCATGTTCATACCCCCACTGCTGAGATATATATTCCCCTGCCTAGTTTAAGAATTCTGCTTCAAGGCTTCCAAGGTTTTGGCTTGAATGAAGGCTCTGAGCTGCTTGTTAGCTCTGAGGGTGTCAGGGATTACACATCTTTGAAAATGCCAACCAGTGGAATGTAGGTGCCTATGTGGTTAGGTGGCAGCTGAGCAATGGTTTTGAAAATGTTAATGTTGTCTGAGTGGTCGAGTTAGATACCTAAAGAGGCAAATAGGCACCTGAATAAGGTGCCTATTTGCCATAAGGCCTGATGCTAAATCCGCGGAAATAAATGAGAATCTTTCCTTTGACTTAAATAGACTTGGGAGCAAGCCCTTCCAGAATTTTTTAAGCATTACAGGGCCAAAAGATACACAAGTCTTGCACAGTTTCAAGAAAGAATCAAGAACAAACTAACAATGACGAAAAAAAATTCTTTCCACATATATCCAAATCCTATAGGTTCTTCTGATTGCAAGACATACTGAACTTGTTCTAGATATTTACTGTTGATCTTAATAATAGCAATGATTTGCTTGTTGAGTGTCAAGAGTGTGCTTCAAAACACACGTTTTGTTCCAAAAAATAGGGCTTGAATTCAGACTCAACCCTACCCCCATCCCCCTTTTCTGTCTACACACAAATCGCGCCAACCCAGGGCTTGGGCTCAGACTCAGGGTGCCAAGATCCCATGGGAGTGGAGCATCCAACCTTGAATCAAGCTGGACTCAGAGTTCAAGCCCTAGTAATAATAAGCTCTGGCCATGGGGCTTCAGACTCCAGCCCTGGGCTCCAGCTGCGTGGCAATAGGGCCCAGACTCCAGTCGCATCGCTTCGAGCTCCATCCCCAGGCCCTGTCATCTGTCTGTGGGGCTTCAGGATCTGGACACAGGGCTTCATACTTCAGCCCACAAGTATTTTAGGAAAAACATATGAGAGCTGCTATCCTGCCCTCATCCTGGTCAGCTGACATATATCCCTCCTTGCTGTAGCTTTGTGTTCTGCTACTATTCTTTATCTTCCTCTAGTTTGTACACGTTTATATCTGCAACAAAAATATAGATCTTAAACAATGTGTCCAGTAAATAACCCCGCTGTGACAACTGCCAGATTAGAAATGAGATGTGACATTGCAGAGTGTGGGTATTCTGGTTCAATAAATGTAATTAATCAGTCAATCAATCACTCCATCTCCCCAGGGAAGAAAGGTACATTATATGAATGCAGTTGTTTTATGTGTTGATCTGTTGAACTGCCCTTAGGGAAATTCAGGTACCTCTGAGCATATGGGTAATAATCCACTCGGAGCTGAAAGTGCAAGGCAGTGGCCTTTAGAACGTCCTCAGGTTCGTGCATTGTTAGAATGGATCACATCATATTGACTCAGTATGGGAGAAGAGCTGATCTATTCCTCCACTCCCCAATGACAGTAGAGACTGTTGTACTGTCTATACTGTGTGATTACATGGGGATTCAGAGAACCTAGCTTTTCCAGAGCAATATGCAAAATTATTCCTTTTAGGATTTCCATTAAAGCAGCATAATTCAAAATATATGGCCTTGTGAATACATAGAGAGAAGTGATATTTTAAATAACTGGATAATTTAACAGAAACCCCATCTCGCTGTATCTAACTTTTGTAGAAGTAACAATTCAGTCCCTAATTCAAGAATGCATTTAAGTACACGTTTAACTTTAATTTAGAGTTAAGGACTGTACTTAAGTGCATTCCTGAATTAGGGTTTTAGAGAGTGGTAACATGACACGTGTTGTAATATATTGGAACAACCCAACAAAATAAGTGCGAGTTTGTCCTAACTTTGAATGTTCTCTTCCTGCTGATTTTTCCCCAAATTTAGCTCTATTTAAATATACTTTTGTGTTTTAAAGAGTAGCAGATGCCTTGTGGGAAACATTCTACTTAAACAATTCTGCTTGTGTATCAACTACAGTGCTATGTTCTACGTATTTGTTATTGCTAAAGGCTTTTCACAAATAACAGGATCTTTGTTTCTTACTGTAGTTCATCCACTCCTGCAATTTATTCCTCACCTGGAGTAATAATCCTCTATTTTCAGCACCATAATCATCTCCACGGTAACCGATTGTGATGTCACAGCCATAGGATTATGATTTCAGATAAAGAGCAGATGAAATTTTAAAAGCAAGCAACCTATTTTCATGGCAAATGTGCATGTTCATAAAAAAACTGTTGTAGGTGGGGAAAGTATATTTCTTCAGCTACACGGTTGTTTGTGTTTAACTGATATAAAATATTGAATTATACCTTCCACTATATGGATAGTTGATTGTGAAATAAATGGTCTCATATGTTGTTCATTTAGGAGACCTGATGCTTCTGAGAAAATATTTATTTATTTATTATCTTGGTAAACTGTAAAGGCCAGGTAATGAGGAAACAGTACAGACTAGCGGGATGGCATGAAATAAACTGAGAACAGAGGTTTGCCACAGCCAAATTCTGAAGTGAAATATTGTACGTTTGCACCATTCTGCTTTCAATAAAGCTAGCATGATTTGCCAAGGCAATTTGTAGTTATCTGACACCTGATTAGAAGTACAGAATCGAATTTTGCTGTAAAAATACATTCTTAGATCTTTTCATTAGAAGTTAAATTTAGTTTGAGACATTAGCCCAAACCCCTGAGTGTGCAAGATAGGAATACCACACTAATCAAAATGTCATAGAGTAGCACAGGTTTTTCTTTGCTTCATCTTCCCTCCAATAGAGCATATTTCTACCAACAGGGCCTGGAAATATGCATTCCCATCAATCTTCACTGGAAATGTTAAAATATCAACATGTACTCCTTCTAGAACTTGGCTGACCAATAGATGTCAGCCTTACCTTTCACAAAGGTGATGAAAATGGTATTAATCAGGCAGCAAATAAACAAGAAGCCAAAATATTTACCAGTATTCTGCAAAGAGGTATGGCTTTGTTTGTCACCTCCCAGAAGATTATTTAAGTTCACACACCTACAGTCATGTGACATGTGATACTGCCTATCATAGTGCATATGATATAGCCTAATATTCCGTCCTGCAAGCCATTTACAGGTTTAGTGCTTAATTCAATTTCCTCTGTAGGGTCTTTTTTGTATTAAACATAAAATACAGTAGCTTAGGTTTGTAAACAACTCAAATATGTCAGTCACTTGGTGGTAACAGATTATTTTTTCTAAATATTTAGGACTAGAGTTTTCAAAGAGCATGCCATTGGCCTAATTCTGCTTCCATAGAAGGCAGTGCAAAGCACTTTGGAAATCCCATCTCCAAACTTCATGGACCAGAATTTCAGCTGGTTTAAGCTGCAGTAATTCGTTTACAGTAGCTGAGTATGGGCCCACATACCTACACTTGTCTATCACTAGGATATACACCACTTTTCTTATACCAAGCTTATGGTACAACCTAGGAGATGAGAGAGGCAATGAACTAAAAGACAAATTACTTTCATTACACAGGTGTTTTTCTCAGGAAATAAAGGTGACTGTGTACCAATATATCTGTTATATAGAAAACACAGGTTAAAATTTTCTGAACCTCAGTTAAAAGATAAACATAGGTGTGATTCTGCACTTACATGTGTGTAAAGTGAACTTGTGGAATCATAGTCTAGTATTAAAAAGACTCATTGCTTTCTCTGAGGCAGCGAACACCTGTTACCCACATTACTCTGAAATACATAGCTATAGACATGAATGTTGTTACTTAGAGCTAAGTGTCTGATTTCAGCAGATAATTTATCTGATTATTTTAGCCACTTTCTCTGCTCCTGTGATATCCAAGAACACAGTTAGCAGATTTTGCTTTATTTTGTTTGCAAACTGAAAGTATCAGTGTATAGATACTGTATGTGTATGTGTGTAAGAGAGAACATTTTTAACTCATAAAAGCAGCAAAGAGTCCTGTGGCACCTTATAGAATAACAGACGTTTTGGAGCATGAGCTTTCGTGGGTGAATACTGTGACAAAGTTCCTCCTCTACCTTAGTGGGTCCTGCGCTTATTGGCGGATTTGTTCACCTCAGTGATCTTCCCCTCTTGTGGAACCCACAGTCTGGGTCAGCTCCTCCTGGGTCTGATCAGGAGTTGGGAGGTTTGGGGGAAACCCGGGCCTGCCCTCTACTCTGGGTTCCAGCCCAGGGCCCTGTGGATCACAGCTGTCTATAGTGCCTCCTGTAACAGCTGCATGACAGCTAACAGACTCCTGGGGTGACTTCCCCATGCCTCCTCCAAACACCTTCTTTACCCTCACCACAGGATCTTCCTCTGGTTGTCTGAATAAACTTGTCACCTCCTCAATCATTCAGACAGTAACTCTCACTCTCTCACTCTCAGTCTTGCCTTCTTGCTCCCAACTCCTCACACATGCTCCTTCTCCTCTGGCTTCTCTCTGCCTGACTGGAGTGAGCTCCTTTTTTAAACCCAGTGTGTAATAAGCTTCTCCCAAATCTGGACCTTAGCGTCCAAAATCTGGGTGCTTAGCGATGAACCTCCAAGCTTAATACCACTTGGATTTATCTCGCTGCCACCAATCAGAGATTCTGGGAGTACCTGATAAACTCTCTGGTCCCCCAAACCTTCCCTGGGGGACCCCTAAGACTCAGATGCCCTGAGCCTCCAACAAAGGGAAATACCCACTTCCCTTCTGCTCTTTACTCCTCCCAGATTTTTCCCGCCCCTGGGGATACTAGGAGATTCCTGCTCAATCCTGAAACACATCACAAAACAGAGAAGACGATTTACCTTCCCCCTTCCTTCTTCTCCCCCCTTCCAGTCTTTCCCTGAGAGACAAAGTCTCCTGAACAGAGATTCCTATCCCTTGCCTTAACTAGGAAAGAAAATCCAACAAGTTTAAAAAGAAAGCTTTATTAAAAAAGAAAGAAAAAACACATGACATGATCACTGCATACAAGATGACATAAAACAGGGCTATTGCTTAAAAGAAAATATGAATAATCAGCTTATCAAAAAGATTTCCAATTTAAACATTCCAGCAACTCCACACATGTAAATACAAAATACAATATAAACCTATTGCTTTCTCCTTTTGTACTCACAACTTGGGACACAGAAGGTAGAAAGAAGCTGGAGATAGAAAAAAAAAAAAAAAAGCTCTTCCCTCATAGCCCGAGACGAAAAACCAAACAGCAGAACAAAGACAAACACACCCAGAAGTTCCCTCCCTCACTTTGAAAATCCAGTTTCCTGATTGGTCCTCTTGGTCAGGTGTGGTTCTTTTGTTAACCCTTTACAGGTTAAAGAAACATTAACCCTTCAGCTATCTGTTTATGACAAGGGCTGCCCTGATTAGCCCTCCTCTGGATTGAGCTGCAGGTGTCTCAATTATAAGTAGCTATCTCTTAACTGGCCTTCTAGAAGGATCTTAAATTGGCTCCAAGTGCTGGTGATTAACCTGGAGCAACTGCCTTGAGTTACCAGGGTTATAGGATTTGTCTTAGCCTTGGGCTAACATTTACCTATTTTCTCAGTTATCCTTTACTCGTAAGTCTCCGTCTGGCTTGCCCCGATCACATTCCCCCCCTCTGCTCAACACCATACGGGTTAGAGGCAACTTGGGACGGCCAGGCAGTGTGCTCGTGACAGACCATCAGCGTTGCCAGTGTCGGACTCTCAGCCAGTTGCCGTATGTGGAACTGTGAATGGTTGGGGGACAAGAACCACCTTGGTGACCTTGCATTCTTTCCTTTTCTCTGCATCCACTAGAAGGGGTGCATGGGCGAGTCAGCAAGAGTAAATCACCGGCTCTATAGAGGTAACTAACGCAGCAGTCTCACATGGCCCATTTTGACAGCAGGCAATTCCTCTCTTGCTTATGCATACTTCTGATTTCTCTTGGGAGCAGCTTTTTCTGCATTAGGGTTAGAGGATCCGTGATGTTCTCTTCTCCAACCATTTGCGACAGAACCGTACTGCCAACCCCACCTCGGAAGCATCCATTTGCAAAATAAATTCTTCTTGAGTAAAGTCCGGGGCTATGAGGGATGGGGCTCATAACAGAGACTGTCCATATAGGTCTAAATGAGCCCTCTCTCCTGGCGTCGCTCCACTTCACCTGTATGGACCTCGGCGCCTTCACCATATACCGTTAGACGACTTGCCATACTTGGTGAAGTGGGTGAATTAAAATGTCTGCGGTATAGCCCTGCCACGATCCCAGGAATGCAAGCCCTGCTTTCTTCAGGGTTCGTCTAGGGCAGTTTATTGAATCGCCTCTAGCTATTAGTTTGGGCTTTCATTATACCCTTCCTACAATATATCCCAGATACTTAGGCCTCTGCTAGTCCTATGGCGCATTTTTAGTGGGATTAGCTGTGACCAGCCCGCCTTAAGAGTGCGTAGTTAGCTGGCCCTCAACTTTCTCCAGTGGGTTCGCTTCAGTCCTGGCAGTATGGATGATGACATCATCTAGGTTATGTGGGCTGCATAACAAGTATGGGGGCGCAGCAGCTTATCCATGGCGCTGGGAAGTGTAAGCTGGGGGCCCCATGGTAGCCCAAAAAGGGAGCTGTGATAGTTGGATAAGCCGTCCGGGTGAACGACGAACGCGTCTTTCTTTAGCTTCTTTGGTGAGGGGAAATCTGCCAATACCTTTTGCAGATCAGTGTGTCAAGAATCGGCAAATACTAGTTCGGCTCAACGCAGTTCGTTGATAGTCGGCGTGAATGGGGTAGCGCATCGAATGGATACTTCATTCGTTTGGCGAAAGTTCATTACAGAACTCATAGTACCCATCAGGTTTAGGCACTTAGAATAATTGACTGCACCATCTGAACTGTAGGATTCTTCACATAACGACCTGATATCTAAACTTTTCTCTACTTCACGCCTGATTTCCACCTCTCTTTGGGCTGCTGGTATTGCGGCTGGACTAGGCGCGTTTCAGTGTGGTACCATTGGTCCGGGGATCGATGCGGATATTGGTGGATAGGTCATCCGTCGTCCGCCCCGGTTTTGTATGAGACACATCTTGATTGCGATTATCAGTCGGCTGCGCTCAACCTTTTTGGACTTTGGCGTCAGTCGAAGGTGATATCCCTCAACTTGCTCGTTGTAAGTTATCCTTCGAGGGAAGGGTCTCTCTGGGTGACTAAGCATGCCCCTCCGATCAATGCCAAGGTTTAGAGATTTGATGGTGGTTAAATTTGCTCGGTTTTCCTGCGGCCGTGGCTGCACACACCTATATATAGTTTACCTCTCCCATGGCTTCAATCACTTCGATAGATGGTCCCTGCCACTGTATGGCAACAGCTTGCCTTTTCTCATGTGGGACCAGGACCATTTACTCCGATCCCGTGGTTGGAACTGTCGAAGCTTTGACATTACGTGTTCATAAATGGGTTTGTTGAGTTCCTCGTGCTTTCTCCAAGTGTTCCCGCTACAAGGGCTGTACTCAAGCTATCCGATCCTCATCTGTATACATGCTCTGATTATGTTCCTTCGTAGATTTGGCTCCTCTTCCCAGGTTTTCCTCTGGCTATATCATATGCCCTGGGATTGGCGCCGCTATATAGTAGTTCGAATGGAGAACCTGTGGCAGGCCTGTGGGGACTCCCGGCCGATCGGCAACATGAGGTAAGCACCAGCAACCGGGTAATCCCAGTCTTTCCCATCCTGGCTCACCAACTTTCTGATCATGGCCGTTGAGGGTCCTCATTGAAACCTATTCCAGAAGGCCGCTTCTGTTGTTAGCGGTGTCATACAGAGGTCTCCGTTAGGGCTTATTGTACAGGAACAATGAACAGAATCTTTCATTCAACTTGGACAAGAAAGTGTCCCTTGATGCAGTTCAGTAATCTTCCTTGGGTAAGCCCAACTCCGGGAAAAGACTCTATAGTAGCTCCTTAGCTATGTCTTGGAAGCTGTGGTGTGTGTAGGGGAACGGCTTCTGGGTACTAGTTGCATAGTCTAGTACTAAACGAAACATGTCGGTGGCCCGACCTGTCTTCTCCAAGGGGCCCAATAGATTCCAATGGGCTATGCATTCAAATGGTCACCTCTAATTAGAGATTGAGAATGAGGTATCGAAAGGGCGTCCCGCATAGTGTGGCAAGGGCATGTACACTGACATTCTAGGGACAGAGAGGTGGCTGTATTCCTGATCTAATCTTCAGTACTCCTGGCCAGGAAGAACCTCCGCAGAGAGTCTCTGGGCCTGGGTTTTCTCTCTACCCTAGGTGTTCCTCCAAACAGGTGCTGATGGGCGAGGCTCAATTATGGCTTTATTGATGTTTTTTGTGGCACCATAAGTTAATATATTCCTCTGCTCCTGCAATATGCAACCAAACAGTAACAGGAGAATCCTTTTCTTCACTATTAAGAGGGTCCCTGGACCCTGGACCGTTCCCCTCCACTGGTTTGTGTTCCCATCTATCTCAGCCCACCTCTTTCTACGGCATTATCATTATCTAGAGCTCCTCTGCTCCGCGATCCTATCCCGAAAGTCTCTCTCCATGGAAATAACCTGCCTGAGCTCCAGGGGCCAGCTTCTGTGTTTTCTACCAACGGTCCATCCATCACCAATCATGGCTGGGGCCAGCTCGCAGCTCACCTTCCGTGTTAGGAGTTTTCTACTGGCATGGCTTGCTTGTGTTCCATCTGCCCTCTAAGTGGCGGTCTTTCTGGCCCTGGGTCCAGGGATCCGGGTTTTGCCCAAGGCCCTTCGCGGCCTTCCTTGCCTTTTTGTCTTCTGGGCCTTTTGGGGGGTGCGCTGAAAATAGATCTGAGAAACTCTGAAAAATATTGGGGGATGAACCATTCGCCCGAGCGATGCAAGTCGCTGCCAACAGGGTCCCCATCCCTCCAGCCTCTCTGGGGGAGTAAATATCAAACCCATGGATGAGTCCCTTCCCACATGACCTACAGGATAGTGAGTTTAGGAACTACGCCCCACTGCTCACCGTTCAAGTGGGGTTCCCCTGAACCGTCCATCGTCAACTGGGATGGTGGGCTAATGGACTCGAGTGGCCCCATGCACGCATGTGCGACTGTCTACCTATCTTTCGATCGTCCGTTGATCCCGATATAAGGGTGATAGCACTCCCCGAGTCCACAAGCGCTGTAGTCTCTACTCCATTTATCTTCACCGGCCTGGTGTAGTTATGCGGGCTAATGCGACGCCTGCAAGGTGGATAAGGAGCATGGGACTTCCCAATCCCCAAGTTGCATTGCATAGGCTCCTCGGTGCTGGGACACTGTGCTGCTATGTGTCCCCACTCCCACATGCATAACATCTATAATTGTTTCTAATCATTCCCTATCATGTGGGTTAGGGGGTTTAGTCTCAGGGTTTCCCCACTCAGGCCAATCCCTTCCTTCTGGGTCTCCGCTGGTTTTCGGCCCCCTCTTCCTCCACCTAGGACTCCCCAGGGGTTTGGCTGCCCCACCTTCCAGGGTTGGGGTTGGGTGTTTTGCTACGAAAGGGGCTTTCCTTGGGTAGTCGGGTCAATTCCCTGGCTGTCATGCGTCTTTCTACCAGCGTGATCATCTCATCATAGGTGGACGGATCGTTCTGGACCTACCCATTTGCGGAGATCTGGTGGCAGTGCCCTCATGTACCGGTCGATGACCAGAACCTCTAGTATCTCTTCCGGACTCTGGGACTCTGTTTGCAACCACTTTGTGCAAGATGTATGAGGTCATACAGTTGGGACCAGCGGGGTTTTGTCTTCCTGGTACCTCCACTCGTGATACCGCTGGGCCCGCACTGCAGTTGTTACCCCAGATCTGGCCAGGATCTCTGCTTTCAGCTGGGGGTAGTCTGCTGCAGCCTCTTCAGGCAGATCATGGTAGGCCTTCTGGGCCTCCCCACACAGGAATGGGGCAGGATGCCAGACCACTGACCTCTAGGCCAGGCCTCCCGTAAGGGCTGTCCTCTCAAAGGCCAGAAGGTATGCCTCTACATCATCCTCCCGCGTCATTTTCTGCAGCCAGTGGCTGGCCCGTATGAGCTGCGTCCCATCATGGCCACGGTTCAGCGTTCTCTGTAAGGGTCTTTTACCTGGTTTACCAGTTCCCGCAACATAGCTCGGTCTTGAGAAGCCTGGTCCATCAGCAGGCGATTAGTTTCTTGCTGCAGCCGCACTGCCTCCTGTTGGGCGGCTGCCTGGACACAGGTAGCCTCCTGCTGCGCTGCTGTGGCTTGTATCAGTGCCCGCACTACGTCATCCATTGTGGTGAAAAAAAAAAACCCTAAACCTCTTTTTTTTTTTTTTTTTTTTTCACCCTCTTCCTTTTTTTTTCCGCTGCGCTGTGCACACCAAAGATCCCACCTCTGACACCAGTTGTGACAAAGTTCCTCCTCTACCTTGGTGGGTCCTGCGCTTATTGGCGGATTTGTTCACCTCAGTGATCTTCCCTCTTGTGGAACCCACAGTCTGGGTCAGCTCCGGAATGCACCATGGCAACGCTGATGGTCTTTCACGAGCACACTGCCTGGGTCCCAAGTGCCCAACCCTATGGTGGTTGAGCAAGAAGGGGGGGAAGTTGATGGGGCAAGGCCAGACGGCTACAGTAAAGTAACTGAGAATAGGTATTTAGCCCCAGCTAAACAAATCCTAGTACCCTGGTAACCCAATGGCAGTTGCTCCAAGGTAATCAGAGGCACTTGGAGCCAATTAAGATCCTTCTAGAAGCAGTAAGATAAGTACTTTAATTAGAACACCTGCAGTCCGATAAGCAGGCTAATCAGGGCACCTTGTCATAAACAAGATAGCTAGGTTAATTTTCTTTTACCTGTAAAGGGTTAACAAAAGGAACCAAACACCTGACCAGAGGAACCAATCCAGGAAACTGGATTTTCAAAGTGAGGGAGGGAAACGTTCTGGGTGTGTTTTGTCTTGTTCTGCCTGTTTTTTCTCTCGGTAACCAGGGTACTAGGGATTTGTTTAGCCTGGGGCTAACATACCTGTTTCTCAGTACTTTACTGTAGCCATCTGGCCTTGCCCCATCACAGGTGCCACAGGACTCTTTGCTGCTTTTACAGATCCAGACTAACACGGCTACCCCTCTGATACTTGATTTTTAACTCGGTAGCTTGATTCCCCACACTTTTGTGATGTTTACTATCTGTGCCATGTTGGATAGCAGTGGTTAGTTAATCCTTGTATGTTCACATTTATATTCACATTTCCATGAATATATCTGATACAACTTTGAAATTCCCTTCCTGTGAACATCCATGTGAGTAATATTCATGACTCCATGAATATTTGCAGAAAGTCACTACACATGGATTGCTATATTAATTTTAAAATATAGATGAATTTTAACAGATTCTTTTTCATTTCCAAATCTGCACAGCTCTCTCTTTACTGTCTATAAAGGACAAAACCTTGTGTCAGATTTTGTCCCCTAGATCCTTACAGATGGAGGCTGAAGCATGCACAGATCTTTCCCCTTTCATGATTGCTGCAATCCCCTTCCTTCCTTTCGACCTCCAGGACTCTGCTGATGCTGGAAAGTTTGCAGGCTTGCAGTGGGAGCAGGATAGGGCATCAATCCCAAGAACTCTGTGCAATTTCATCGTAAAACACATATCCTAGCTATCTTTTCATAATAAAATATCACATCCTCAGACCCTCTGCACACTGGCGGACCCCTTTTAAGGAGAATACAGAGGGCAGCTACAGTCAGAGGACAGCTTTACTTTACAGGGAGCTGTGTGTGGAGAGGTAGGGGACAGGAACTCCATGCAGCTAGCCCTGGTCTCCTTTAGAGATCTTCTGACGTCCATGAGGATGAGAGTACAATTCATTATTAGTCTTGCGGTGGGGACAGGAGTAGAACACCTCCTCTCCCACTTCTCACTTGGGATGATTTAGCAGAACTCCACCAGGAAATCCTCATTAATTTTCCTCCCTCAAATTGCATCCCTTTGCAGGTATTTCCATGGGAGAGGATGTTCTAGGCCTAGATGATGATTCTGCAGTATTGCCCTGACAATGCCCAATATTGAAATCTTTTCATATGTGATTGTGTGTATGCAATCATACTGACGTTACATGCAAAGATCACTTTCATGGGTATTCTGTTTATGGAAAAACATATAGCTAAAAGATAGAAAACTTCTTGTTCTCCTTCATTTTGTTCTGAAGAAGCAATACATGCAGTAAATTCAGTAAGAGGTGCAGTCATGTGGACCTTAGAGTCCACTAGGAAACAGGCTATATTTGAATGTAGCCCTTTTCCTTGTAGTTTTAATATGTTACAATGGATTATTAATAACTCTAGCTTAATTCCCTTAAATGCTAGCTAAATGCTAAAAAACTAAGGGATAGTGTTTGCTTTAATTGTAAAGGTAGTTTGATTAAATGCATTAGCAGCTGTATTTTCGTAAGACATTTTTCATGGCAGATGAATCATTATCGTTTCAATATTAACATTCAAAATAACACTCCTTTATTTACGTAGTGAGATTCAGAGCCTTTCCATTAGTATGTCTTTGAATATAATTCTGATCACCTTGAACATTTGTACTGGCTTCAGTTTTGTACTGTAGCAATCAGATAGTGAACAACATAAGTTATTATAAAAGTTCACTCTCTTTCATATATAAAACTAATCAAGATCTGTGAGCAAGTATAGTGCACTATATGAGGAATAAAATTCTGGATTTATTTAATATGAGAATGGATTCACCTATTGGTCATAAAATTATTTTCATTTTTTAGCTATTTTTCATTAATCTTAACTAGAATGTATTTAATAACTATATTTGTGGTTTTCTGTTGTTTCAATTGTTGTTCTTAGATCAAATCAAAGAACAGTAGGATTTATTGATCTAAAAAATTTCCTTCCACATATGGATTGGTAGAAGATTATCCCACCAGGGGGTTGACTATCTGGGAAATTAACATATATATTTTGGTGACTAAATGATTCCGGGGGGGGGGGAAGAAATCTATGATGATGAAACTAAGTCTATTTTAAATGCATGGCATCTACCCGAAAGCTGGTGCTAAGCTCACTCAGAATAAACTGTGCATTATGATTATCAAACTGGGTCTCATTTAATCCACTGATATTTTGGTATGTTTAATATTGAAAGAGTATTTTTAAACTATTATTCAGAAAAACCTGTGGATTAAAAAAAAAGAGATTTTAGAAATAAGAGAGTAAAAGAATGAAGCATCATTTTACCCCTCTATTGTTGCTGTTAGGGGAAACAATCCAAAGTTGGCTGTAGTCCTTATGTCTGTTGAAAATACAATAAAGCATCACAGTGTTCTCCATAATTTTAAGAATCTGAAAAATAAAATGCATAATTAAATAAAAGGCAAGATAGTATAATAAACGAGGCTGTATACAGCAAGCATGCATCTGAAATACATGCCAAATGTGATTCTTCTTCAATATGTAGTGATGCAGCTGGTTGAAGGAAATTTGTTTTGCTGTAATCAAGACAACTAATTTTAAGAATATTTACTATAGCTGAGGTAGTGAGACATTAGCTTTATTTTATCATAATAGAAGATACGTTGCTGTATCAGTTGGAGTAACATGCATATATATTTTCATTTGCTAGAATTAGCCTATGAATACAAAGCTGCTTATAGGAATATAAAGAACTGCGAAGTAGCCTTGCGAGAAATGTAACTATTTGGAAACTGGTAACTAAAACTGCTACATTTTCATTCTGAGGAAGTAAAGGAATGGATACTAACTTCCATTTCTTAGTTATATTTGATAGGGAGGATTGGTCTCTATAAGGAACCCTGGAGATACAATTCATGTGTACCCCCTTTTTGCATGCATTATTTTATACTGGAAATTATATATACTAAAATATATTCACAATATACTGAAAAATAGTCGTGTAACTGAAAACAAAGAAGTGATAATTAACATTGTTTCAATTTTGCTTTTGTACTAAATATTACAAAAGTATTTGAAATACTATAAGTACAGTAGTAACAATTAATGATTGACATATGGCAACTCTTAAACTTTTCCATCGATTATAAGGCAAGGAAGGACCACTGATCATCTAAGGCCTTGGCTACACCTGCACGTTATAGTCCAATAAAGCCACCAAGAGCGGTCTACCTCACTCCCCGTTCACACTAGCAAGGCATGTAGAATGCTCTGACTCCATGGCTGGAGCACTCCTGGTACTCCACCTCCCCGAGAGGAATAACGTTTGTTGCACTCTTGCTGGAGCACCGCGGCACCAGCATGGACACCTAAAGCGCTCTGATTGGCCTCCAGAAGTGTCCCATAATGCCTGTTCTAGACACTTTGGTCATCACTTTTGAACTCTGCTGCCCTGTCCTCAGGTGACCAAGTATCAGACTCACCCTTTAAATTCCCTGGGAATTTTGAAAATCCTCTTCCTGTTTGCTCAGCCACGTGTGGAGTGCTCTCAGTGCATCTTTCCAAGTGGCCATGCCTCCACACACCAGGCAAACCCCAGTATGGAGCAATGGCGAGGTGCTGGACCTCATCAGTGTTTGGGCAGGAGGAAGCTGTGCAGTCCCAGCTGCACTCCAGCTGTAGGAATTATGATACCTTTGGGTACATATCAAGGGCCATGATGGACTGGGGCCATGACCGGGACGCATGGCAGTGCAGGGTTAAAGTGAAGGAGCTGCAGAGTGCCTACTGCAAAGCCCGCAAGGCAAATGGCCACTCCGGTGCTGCCCCACAACCTTCAAATTCTACAAAGAGCTGGACATGATACTTGGGGGTGATCCCACCTGACTGCAACGACCAGCATGGACACTTCCAAGCCCAGCAGAGCAGGGAGGGGTGCGAGAGGAGGAGAAGGAGGAGGAAAGCATGAGCGATGGTGCTGAGGTGGGGGGAGACACCCTGGAATCCAAAGATGCAAGCACCCAGGAGCTCTTCTCGAGCCAAGAGGAAGGCAGCGAGTCACTTGTCCGGTGCTTGGGGAAGGACAAACAACAGAGGAGGTTCCTGGTAAGCGGTTTTCTTTTTGGGAAGGAAGTTTGGCCAGTGCGGAAGCAGCATTGTAGAAGAAGACCCTCCCTTGCTTCCTTGGTCACCCTCAGCAGTGAGATATCTTCCAGGATGAACTCCTGTGGAGAATGTTGGGACAGTGTTCAGTATAGGGGCCCCTTGCAGCTGTAGGCTCTCCCCAGTCTAGCACAGAGCAATCGGCCCTTGCCTGCTTTCTCATTGGCAGATTGCTACAATGCACACACGTTACACAAACAGGCCTAGCTTTTCAAGACATCATGAGTGAAATATTTTGGGTGGGACAATGCTTGTAAACAAATACACATTCAAAAATGGCTAGCATTGTGATAGTTGTAAAAAGTTTTATCAATCTGGGTTTATACCAGGGCATATTTATATTTATTTATATTTATAAAAGTGCCTAGCCAATTATTTGGATATTATATTTTTACACACACGCACACACACACTCTTACTTTAATAGATCCCAAACCCATTTAATCCATATATCTTATTCATTTATGACTGCAAGCAGCCATATATTGTGAATTCACTGAAGGGTAGCTCAATGCCTGTTCTTTATACATGAAAAATAAATACAAATAAACATAATGTAGATATGAGATATTTTAAACTCCTTTTTACATTATGGAAGAAAATGTTTTCAGTTTGCTTTCAAATAGGTTCCAGCTTATTTTTGAATGACTGGCTATAGAAGCCCTGCTCAGACATCCAAAGCATGGCATTTTAAATTATACCTTCTTTTCATTTTTAAGCAATGGAATGCTTTTCATCTCTTGACATGAGTTATCATTTTGAGGCTTAGCTGGTTAGTTCTATAGGCCACAATACCATATTTCTAGATGGTATTGGGATTAGACATGGCTTTCTATTACAGCTGTATGTTTAAAGTAAAGCAAATTCAAAGACTGGCTCTAAGAGTTACATTTATTAATGTGGTATTCAATAAATCTGTTGCTAAAAAGTTTACCAATGATGCCATTAAACCATCACAGATAAAGACACAGGCTCAGGGCTGGCCAAGCTGTGCTCAGTGCAAGACCCATCTATAATGCCTCAATCTCTGGGGGTCAGTTTGTTCCGCTGGTATAATTATAGAGAGCCTTGGAGCTGCTTCATTTATGAACAGCTTCAAAGACACCCAAGAATGTATGAGATTTCCACAGTGCAGCAAGTTCTGGCCTCATCTTCTTTTCTCCCTGACATCCTTCCATTGTGCCCCCTACATTGGGGTCTGTGAATTCTGCTCTATGCCATAACATGTGTCCCTTATGCTAGGATGTCTCCAGCTGGCATTTCAACTATATTTAAGCCTTCTCTGTGCCAAAGGAGAGTGGCAAAGCAGACTTATTGGGACTGAATATCTGGCAGATATATAGGACATCTATATCTAACTTTCTTGAATGTTACATCAGTGATCCAAAATGATGTTTTGATCTTATGTTCATCTATTACTGTTTCCTCGGTGGTGTTCAGAACAGAGTAAAGTACTGTATTCCTATCTCTTTATTTGATTATGGGATATTGAAGCTTATTTATTTTATGGATCACTTTTCTAATCCCAAATGGCTTACCTTAAAATAAGTAATGAATAGAAGCCTTCTTCTGCAATTCATAACTTCTATGTTTCCTAGTTGAGGTTTTACTTCTTTAAAATTGGTTGGTTGGGGTGACAATTGCATCTGCAATTTTATCAATGAAAATTACTTTGGCTGGGTTACATGCATAACCCCATCCATCCTCCACTTCTTTGTGAGGAGTGATGAACAAATTAGCTTATCTGCACATATTTTAAAATGTCATTCCTGTCACATTTTGTGTGCAAAAGTAGCATTTTGAAAATCTAGCCATTACTGATAAGTGAAAATATCACTTTTGGGGGATTAATCTTGAGTTAATGTGGAGGAAATTCAGCCTTAAAGAGGGAGACAGGCATCTTTTGACAATTAGATCTAGCCCATTTTTGTTCATAGATGGATCTGCTGTAGTGTGTCCAGGAGAAACTGGTATGAGGGTGTACATTTGCAGTCTCCTCACCTGACATGATTCCAACCACCAAGCAAAGTCTCCGTGTATAGGTGTGGATCGGAGGCTTTTTAATGCTTATCCACAGAACTAAAAATAGATTTTCTTGCACAAATAAATTGTGGCAGGGATTACCAAGACACAAAACTCATAGAACTGTAAGGTTAGAAGGGATCGTAAGGTTCACCTAACCTCCTGCCAAGATGCAGGATTTCTTATGTCTAAACCATCCAAGACAGATGGCCATCCAGCCTCCTTTTCAAAGCCTCCAGTGAAGAAGGTGTCTGTTCCCAAGGCATCTGTTCCATTGTCCTACTGCTCTTACAGTTAGGAAGTTTTTCCTGGGATTTTATCTAAAGCTGCTGTGCTGTAGTTTGAACCCATTGCCTCTTGTCCTGCCCTCTGTGGCAAAAGAGAACAACTTTCCTCCATATTTTTAATGACAGCTTTTCATGTATCTGAAGACTGGTATCATATCCCCCCTTAATCTCCTCTTTGCCAGACTAAATATACACAATTCCTTCAGCCTTTGCTCATATGGCTGCATTCCATCCCTTTGATCATCTTTGACACTAATCTTTGGATCCTTTCCTTTCTATACATTGGTGACCAAAAGTGGACACAGTACTCCAGCTGCGGTCTAACCAGCACTGAGTAGAGCAGTACTATCACCTCCCATGACTTTCATGCTATGCATCATTAATGTAACCTACAATTGCATTTGCCTTTTTTTTTTTTTTTTTTTTGCAACAGCATCACATTGCTGACTCATGTTGAGGTTGTGATCCATCACAATTCCCAGATCCTTCTCAGCAGTGCTCCTACCAAGCGAGTTTTCTGCCATTCTATATTTGTGCATTTGGTTTTTTTTCCTGAAGTGTAGCATGTTACATTTATCTTTGTTAAATTTCATTTTGTTGTCTGTAGCCCAGTTCTCCAATTTATCAAGATCCCTCTGAATTTTAGCACTATCCTCCAAAGTATTGGCAAGCCCCCTTCCTGCCCCCCCCCACCTTGAGCTTTGTGTCATCTGCAGACTTGATCAGTGTGCTCTCTCTACCTACATCCAGGTCATTAAAAAAGATGCTAAACAACACTGGACCCAAAACAGATTCCTGTGGGACCCCACTTGAGACCTCCCTTCAACTCAACATCATTCCATTAATAGTTAATCTTTGTTTGTGATTGTTTAATCAATTATGTATCCACTTAATCTTCTTAGTCCTGTTGATCCTGCATTTCTCCATCTTACTTATCAGAATGTCATGTGGGACTGTGTCAAAAGATTTGCTGAAGTCCACTTACATTATGTGTACCGCATTTCCCCTATCCCCCAAATCAGTTGCTCTGTCAAAGAAGGAAATCAAGATTGTTTGGCATGATCGGTTCTTGGCTGCTAAATCCTTGCTGGCTGCTAGTGATTACCCCTTCATCCTCCAGGTATTCACAAATTGAATGTTTTATCCATTGCTGTAATAGCTTTCCCCAGTATCGAAGTCAGGCTGACTGGTCTATAGTTCCCCAGATCCTCCTTTCCTCCCCTTTTTAAAGATGGGCACTATATTAGCCTTCCAGGACCTCCCCGTCATCCATGAGTTTGTAAATATTATTGCCAGTGGCTTTAAGATTTCTTCAGCTAATTCCTTCAGTACCCTCAAGTGAATAGTATCCGGCCCCACAGATTTGAAATCATTCCAACTGACCAGAAGACTTTTGACATGTTCTTTACTTATCTTAATCTGCATTCCTTCCCCTTTATTGTCTATGATACCTTTGCTAGTCATCCAGTTACATGTTGTTTTTTGAGAGACGACTGAAACAATGTATGCATTGAGCAGCAGTACCTTCCTATCACCTTTTGTTACCAGCTTGTCTTCTCCATTGAGTAGCAGACCTACATCATGCCTGACCTTTTTTTGTCTGACGTATTTGAAGAATTCCTTTCCATTTGTGTCTAACATTTCTTGCCAGATATAACTCATTCTTCGCCTAGGCTTTCCTCATTTTGTCCCGACATACTCATGCTATTCCTATGTATACTTCCTTGGTGACATGCCCCTCCTTCCATTTCCTGTATGTATCCCTTCAGGGTTTCAGATAGCTAAACAGCCTCTTAATCAGCGACATTGGCCTCCTGTGGCTCTTATCTTTCCTCTTCATTGGAGTAGCTTAATGCTGAGCTTCTAATATTATGTCTTTTAAGAACTGCCAGCCCCTTTCGACTCCTTTTCTTCCTAATTAGTCTTTCCATGGGACTTTGCCTACTATTTCTTTGAGTCAGTTGAATTCCATGTTTCTGAAGTCCAATGTCCTTGTTTTGCTATTCCCATGTTCTCCTTTCCAAGGATCTTGAATTCTATCAGATCATGATCACTTCCTCTTAAGTTCCCAGGAACTTTACATTCACAACTAATTCATCCCTGTTGGTCAAAACCAGATCCAAAATGGATAACTCCCTAGTTGTTTCCTCAACTTACTGAACCAGAAAGCTGTCCCCTACACATGCTAAGAATTTGCAGGATGTATTTTTTTTTTTGCTGCAATTATCTTCCAACAGAGGTCAGGGAAGTTAAAAGCCCCCATTAATACTAGCTCGTATGTTAGCTAATCTTGCTGCCAGCTTGTAGAATGACTCATCCACTTCCTCTTCCTGATTTGGTGGTCTAAAATAGACCCCCACCATAATAGCACTACTGTTCTTTTCCTCGTTATTCTCACCCAGAGACTCTCAGTAGGTCTGTTGCTCACTTCTCCTGGGATCTTGGAGCAAGTTTGTACATTCTTGATGTACAGCGCAACACCTCCTCCTTTTCCCCCGTACCTGTCCTTTCGGAACAAGCTATATCCTTCAGTGCTGGTACTCCAGTCATGGGAGTTGTCCCACCCAAGTCTCTGTGATGACAATTAACTCATAATTTTTGTTGGGGAAAAGACCACCACTCTATTGAATTTGAATCAGACAGCCGAAGGCTCCTTTATTGATTACAAGCATATGCAGGGAGAGACAGGTTCACCCTAGCAAGGGTTAAGCTGCTCTCCTGTACAAATTTTTGCCAGTCCTTATAAAGCCTAAAACCGCAAATTATCATATCTTGCTTACACATTGATCATAACCGTATCTGGCTTATCACATGGTTTATACTGCAAAACACAATTAATATTTTCCTTATATAGCATAAAATATTTTTAAATTGCAAGCACTATCTTTCCACTTCCTTATGGATGTCCACTCAAATGTCATGTGGCCCTGACTGTTCAGTTACCCCTACTTGCGGTTACTTTGACAAGGTTCGCATGGCCCCTTGGGATTTTGTATCTAGGGCCCAGTTCCGCAATTCCGGCCAGATGGTTTGGTTCATATGCTGACAAATACATTCAGACTTTAAATAAACAGGCTTTTAACTTTTAGACAAATGATTAAAACAATTTAGCATTAATAAAGCCTTTGTTATAACTCGCTGAAGCTTAACGGGAAATTCCATAAAAACCATTATCTATATAATCTGGCAATATTGATGATTATCTTGTGCTCCCTTCTTGGGATTCACCTATGCAAGCAGCACTATCGTGGTTTGTTAAAATATACTTTATTTCCTTAATCTATGGTTCTACTTTACGCCTAAGGCCTACATATATGGGCATTACACAAGGCCTATAAAACATATAATAGGGTTTTTTAAGCATATGTTTTTAGTCTTGGGGTGTGTTTTCCCTAACATTTTCTTCATATGCCACGATTTCGAGTTCACCCTGCTTGTTCCCCAAGCTCCTTGCATTTGCATACAGGCATCAAAGATATTTTGCAGACTGCCCTGTTGCTTTTCTTTTTGCCCTGTTAATGCAGTTGTGATTTCTAGACTCTTCTCCATAAATTAGCTTATAAAGGCTTATACACAGCTGAGCTCCTTCATCTACTTGTTGGCTGAAGTCAGTGGGATGCATATTGTGATGGAAGTGGTGCACAGCTATCCACATGAAAAAAGAATAACTGTTGGCTCCATGGTGCAGCTTGATTCAGCGTTTGTGTATTTTGGAAGGTTTTGCACAGGAGTAAACTGATCTAACTATGCCCATGCAACCTTTCCAGTGCAGATGTACTGTCACTAATCTGAAATGGTTTGCAGATGTGTCAGAAGTCTATTGCAGATGGATCAAACTATTCACATCACTCCCAGGTTTGGCATCTCCTCTGTAAGGAAATCTCTATAGTATGTGTCTGCACGTTTAACCCCATACCTGAATGAGTCGTTCTATTTGATGTGCTTGGATATGCCTGGCTTGTGCTTCACTCACTTTTTGTTTGAGGTTGCAGGAAGAGAAAAGTTAATACAGATTCTGTAGGAATTTGGGTTGCTTCTCAGGCAGGATACCGATATTGATTAGCTGACAATCAGAGGTTAGCCCCTTCAAAATAGTTGGTGGCTCTTATATTAGTAAGAACATGCAGTGGTCACCATTCAAAATCAGTTTGATCGAACAGTAAGTGCACAATGATACCTGAGGTACCTGTTTTCTCCTTGAATAGAACTAGGAAATAATTGTCCTATCTGTGGGCTAAACATGGGTTTTGAATGGTGACCACAGTAAACTGCTCAATTTAAGCTCTGATTCAAGAAAGCATCCCTATTTAGGAAAGCACTTAAGCATGTGCTTCAATTTCGTTGATTTCAGTAGGAGTTAAGTGCCTGCTTATAGTTAAGTATATGCATAAGTGCTTTCCTGAATGTGGTTGGAGTTAAACACATGCTTAAAAACTTTCCTGAACTAGGACCATAGTTCCTCTCTCTCCATATGGATAGTCAGCAGTCACAAATGTACTTGGCCCTTCTAGAAGGAGAAGTTAGTGTAATATTGTTGCAATGCCTGGACCTGGTGATAATGTCGTATGACCACATGTGCGGCACCTGGCTCTTCTGTGCACATAGTGGGACTTGTCATGAATTCTGAAAGAAAGTGAAGTGAATATATTATTCCATGTCAGACTTGGAATAACTTCTGCTCTCTGACTCATTTCTTATGCAATTTAGAAATCAAGTGCTCATCTCAGACCTCTGCCTTTTTTTTCTAGCCAACTCCCAGACTGTATTACCTATCCAATGTGCTATTCTGCCTCTTCTCAGAATCCCTCTTCTCTGCTGTTCTCCAACATACTCTGCCCTGTACCATGCCCATCACACTCTTTGCAGCACACCAAGCCTTTGAGATTTTTTTCTGTGTTTAATTCCTGTCAGAATTTATTTAAATAGGAAAATTGTCAGACATTAATTAAATACGCATAAGAAAGAGTCCTGGTAGTCTATTTGTTCCTTTGTTTGGCCTGTCCTTCCTTGAGGTAGAGAGTTGAATCTGAACAACTCCTGCATTTATTTAAGATTTGATTAAGTTGGAACTAAATTAGGGAAATTTCACTTTGTCCTTGTGATGGGGTATAAACCCTACAGTGGTACTGGTGCTCCATAGGAGCCTGAAGGGGAGAGAAGTAGTGCAGTTAACAGGTTCACCTGGAAAGGAGTCAGGTTTCTTTAGAAGGACTGAGGAAACTCAGGTAGGGGAGAGATCCAGGAAGCAGGGTTTTTCTCTCTGAAAATGGTCTGAGAGAGTCAGAAGAGAGGAGAATTAGGAAAAGCCACTGGATGGGAGTTGGTTCTGGTGTAGGGTCTCAAGTTAGGGTTTAGATTCCAGGGAGGTGGCTGTCAGGGTTCAGCTTTGCAGAATACTGGGGGAGCTGTGTACAGAGCTAAAGTGCAAGCCCTGGAAGGGTAGAAGTAGTTTATGTTTGTACTTTTTGTTTCGGACTTGTTGGAGAATTCCAGGGGAAAGACTGAGTCACAAGCATGAAGGCAGGGCAAAGCCTGAGGCCTCTGGGAGCCTCAGAGGAATGCTGACACACAGTGAGCCCAGGAAGGGATTGTGGAAAAAGCCTGCAGACAGGCTGAAGGAGGATGCAGCGGGCCTGAAGACAGACCTTGTTTGCTTTTACAGGGTCCCCGGGCAGGTACTCCTTAGAAGATGTAAAGCCTGGGTTCCCCTACTAGGCACAAAGACCCCAGGAATCGGGGATGAAAGGACTACTGAATCAGGACTCAGGCCAAGGACTTGGCTTGAGTCTGTGGGACTACTTTTTATTAGAGTTTTGATTACCCTGAAAGAGATGGGACTAAAAGTGACCTGGCCAGAGTACTGAGTCACAAGAAGGGGCAGACCACTGGAATGGCTGTTGGTAGGCGCTAGATGAGGACAGCCTGCTATGCAACATCTATCCATTAGGGGGTGCACCAGTGATGAGTGCACTCTGACTGTCAAGTGTTCAAAACCATGATTAAATTATCAACATTTTTAGTAATCATAGCCTTAATACTGCAAGATGCTAAGCACCCTCCTTTTACTTTAAAGCTGTCCATGTATGATGATTGCATAGTTCACCATATTAATTCTTTCCATCAGCTGCTGCATTTTGTCAAGGTCTGAAAGACCTGCTAGTAGTGAGGTCCTGGCCCTTCTTATAATGGAAAGTCAAGTCAGCTGAAAGTGGGACCACACATTTCTGGCAACTCAGTTCTAGCCTTGCTTCCAACAATCAATATATGTAACAAAGTATCAATCAGCATGTGTTATCATGGTCAGACATCTTAGGAATTCCCTACACAAAAGCCTTGAATTTGAATACATTATAACCAAAATTTTCTCTATGAGAGTTAGCTGTTGGAATTCTGTACCTGTCAGAACCTGTAAGTTAACTGCTATTCAGAAGTAACTCAAAATAATTCAGTAGCAGATGAAATATGTTTAAATTCATTTAAAATTTCTTTCAGATGCTATATGAGTAATCAAGGAGGAGAAGAGAATTATTTTTATTTTCACAGTATGTCCTTGGAGATGCTAACCATTTGAAGCAGTAAAATCTTATCAAATCATTGCAGAGGAAGACTATTATGTTGACAGCAGGGGCTCCAATGTACAAATATTATTAACACACTAAGTGAAGAGAGGTACACTGGGACGAGTTATACTATTTTGCAGGCATTTTGGAGAATTGAAACAAATAAATATGGTCATTGTCATTGCTGGGTAAGCCAGTATAATTTTTATCAGCACCCAAGTAAAATTCATGTTAGTGGCTCATGTTCAGCACAGAAAGGTTTTGACATTTGATCAGAATATGTTTGCAGTCTGTAATAAAGAAAACAGATATCCCATACGTAAGGCTAAGCAATCATAAAGTGACCTCCCTCTGGGTGTGTGAGTGGACTTGCAAAAATGTTTATTCACACTGTGATGTTCCCCTCTGGTGTTGTCGGGATCAGTGATCTGCTAGGTCACTCAAAATCCTTGACTCTGGGAGCCAGCATTAACCTGCTCTGCTGTGAGAACCCCCCACTCCTGAGCTGTTCACGCACAGCCTCTGACAAGTAAGCTGCTCTCAGCTACTTGCAGCCGAATGACCCTAGTCAATATCTCTAGTCCTAGACACAACTCTAGGAGCCTCCATCTTGCAGTGTCCAGTTATGACCGCTGGACTCTGCAAGCTGATATGAGTTCATCAATTTAACAAATAAATTGATATGTACCAGGCTTGTTATCACAAGGGGAGCCTCTAACACACTTCAAACAAAAAGTGCTGCTTCAGGTAGAATAAACAAACAAATTTATTAACTATAAAGATTTTAAGTGATTATAAGTCAGAGCATAACAAGTCAGATTTGGTCAAATGACATAAAAGCAAAATGCATTCTAAGCTACTCTTAACACTTTCAGTGCCCTTACAAACTTAGATGCTTCTCACCACAGGCTGGCTGGTTGCCCTTCAGCCAGGCTCTTCCCTTTGATCAGGGCTTCAGTCGCTTGGTAGTGGTGGTTTCTGTAGATGTAGGTGGAAGAGAGAGGAAGAACGTGGCAAATGTCTCTCCCTTTTATCATGTCTTTCTTTCCTCTTGGCTTTGCGCCCTCCCCCACTCGCCCTTCAGAGTTAGGTGAGCATTACTTCATCGCAGTTCCAAACTGACCAAAGGAAGGGGGGTGACTCACTGGAGAGGCTAACAGATTCTTTTGTTGCTGCCTAGGCCAGTGTCTTTTGTTCCTGTGAGGCTGGGCTGGGTTTGTCCCATTCACGCCATGATGAGGTGTGAAATACCTCTCTGCTTCTGGAGAGTTTTTGTCTGGGCTTGCTTTAAGCCATGAGGATACATTTTCAGCCTCATAACTATACACATGAAACTATAACCTATAACATTACTATAACAACAATGCTCAGTACATCATGAGCCTTCCAAAGACACTCAACATGACAAACTTTGCATTGGATATCACACAATCATTTTACAAGGATGAACATGGGGGTGCTGGATGTTCCCCCGAGGTACAAAGCATCACAATTTTTATCGGCACCCAAGTAAAATTCATGTTTATGGCTCATGATCAGCACACAAAGGTTTTGACATTTGTTCAAAATACATTTGTAGTCTGTAATAAATAAAATGGACATCACATACATTAGGCCAAGCAGTCATAAAGTAACCTCCCTCTGGGTGTGTGAGTGGACTTGCAAAAATGTTTATACACATCTTCCAAATATTAACATGCAGAATCGATCAACTGTACATGCAAGTGCTGGTGCTCCACAACAGTGTCCTGCAAATGGAGCTGCCACTTTAAATGCACACAGATGGTGGCAGGATTGCGGCCTTTGTTGTACAGGCAAGCAGACCTTGGTGATCCGCTAAATGTTTCTTCATAGATAAATATTATCAGTTGCACTAAATTGAGGCGGTCTTGATATCATTTAAGAAGCTGGATGTTTGGAATATTGTAATGGAATATGAAGTCTTTTACCTGTAAGCAATTTGAATGTGCCCATTAATCCAGGTTGGTTAGTGATTGAAAATTTAAATATGGTCTGTTGGTTATTCAGAGCGTGATCCACAAAGGTAATTAGTGCCTAAGTCCTATTTTTCGGCACTACTCCAATCCACAAAACATCCACTTGGCTGCTGCCTAACCCTGTACGTGCCTAAGTTTTTGCCTCTGGGCATGTGCACTGCAGGCTCAATCTAAGCATCTGGGTGCCGATCTCCTGCCTGAGCTTGTACACTTCTGCTCTGAACTAGGCACCTGTGCAACTCTCTCTCACCTAAGCCCCAGAGCGATTAACAAACCAGGGAAAATAGGTGGTTAGCCACCTACGTCACATGCTGGGACCCACTCTGATAGGCATCCTCAGAGGCAAAAACTTAGGCACGTACAGCCCAAACTTAGGTGCATATCTCTGTGTGAGGGGTGGAGCTTAGTATACATGCCTCTGGTTGATGTGTCCCATTGGCTAGTTTAGGTGGCTCCCTGCCTAGTGTTCTGGCTTTGTCGATCACTGTCTAAGGTCCTAGTCATTGTATAAGGGTGTCAGCACCCAGCTCAGGTTTAGTGGGTTACAGTGATGTTCCTGTGATTTTTCTAGATGGCTAAAAGTTAGGCACCACAATGCTCAGTGTTGCAACACCTAAGTTCCTTTGTGATTCTGGGCCCCAGTCACTTGCATAACATGAGTTGCTGGTCTCAGTCTAATTTATAGTGCTCAGACACACTAATTTATAATGCTCGGATGTCTCTATTGCAGAATAAAGGTCACGTTTTGGGTGCAATCCCGACCAGTGCGAGGTTGTGTCATTGCCTGTCCTGTAACCATGGTTGCCTTAAATGCTCTGCTGCTTTGGCTCACAGCCTGGATACCAAGAGTGCACTGAGTGTCTGTGTTAAGCAGCTCTGACTCAGCTGCTTTGATTCGTGCAGCCTGCTTGTTACACCACATCAGCCCTATTGTAATCTCACTCACCCAGTTACCTTATGCAGGGGTGACCCCAACACACTCTCAGTCCCAAATTTCCCCAAAACGTCTGCTCTGAAGTGTCCAGCCCTCCCCAGGAACACTCAGAGAAATAATATAGTTCCTTTGCTTTTCTAAAGAGACAAAATGCACAGCTTATCACTTTGATTGGAGTTAACTAACACTTAGTTCAAACCGAGCACTGGTTGGTTTAGGTAAAAAAAATCAACCAAGTTTACTAGAAAAAGAAGATAGGATTTTAAGTGAATTCAAATATAAAAGATAGTGTTAGAAAGGGTTACAGTCAAATAAAAGTGAAAAATGTTTTCTACTGGCTAAAACTTAACACTATCAGCTACGGCCTTTATTTAAGGTAGTTTCCTTATTTCCAGCAAGATAGTTGACCCCTCCACTCTGGTCAGGATCTCCCACAAAATCCAAATTGCTCGGTTCTTTTGTCTTCTTAGGGGGAAGATAACTTGAGATTCTTTGCCCTAATCTTGTATAGTTCAGTGAACTTTTGAGATGGATTCTTCTGGAGGTTACTCCCCAAAGTAAAGTTCATTCAAGATGTGAGGAAAGCAACATGGCGTCTCCTGGTGAAGGAAACTTCATGCTGTTTTTTCCCCTGCTTGTGTTTGCTAATGTGCAAATAAATGACCACTTGACATGTGATTGCTAATTGACTGACACCTGGCTGGAGGCATTGGCCTGCCCTTTGCCTGGGAGAAATGTGTTTATCCACTCCCAGACTTCTCTGATGACCGCCATTTAGTTCTACATTTCATTCATATTCGTATGCCCTCTTGGGTGTATGTTGTACATACACCATCACGAACATTAATGATCGGTGTGTTACTAGTTTTCCAAGGATACCTTACATGACACATATCAGATACAATTTGACATTGATGAATTGGGAAACACTGAACTGCTTAGGCCAGCTGAAACTCATTACTAGATGCCAGTGAGCCCCTTGCATTGGGATTCTGTTAGGGTCACAATAACACAACTGTATATAAACTCAGTTATACCCATTTATTAGTGGCAGTCTCAACAGAGAGAACAAGGGGTCAATGGAGAATGAATTAGCCTCTTATCCCTGGTGGAGGTTTGCCCTCTGGATCAGGGTTGAGCTACATTAGATAGGGAAATCTGCACTTCCTGGTGCTCACTGTGGGATTATCTACTGTATGGACACTATATTGGCACAGCTATGGTACTATAGCTATGCTACTGTAGCACCACAACCTAGATGTTTCCTACAGCAATGGAAGGGGGTTTTCTGTTATTGTTAATCCACATCCCTGAGTGGCAGTATCTAAGTTGATGGAGGCATTTTTCCATTGATCTAGACACACCTAGACCAAGGATTAGGTCAGCATAGCTACAGTATTTAGGTGTATGACACATCCTGAGCGATGTAACTATGTCAATCTAAATTTTAAGTGTAGACTAGGCCACCATTATACTCACTACCTGAACAAGTGTTCTAGCTTCCAGTGATGCCAATCTGGCACTTTTTCATAAGCACTAAACTAAATTAAAAAAAAAAAAAGTCACCTTTTACCTTAGTCGTCGTCTTTCTGACGTGATGGTTTCTTGCCTTTTTTAAAATCTATGATTATTAATTTCTCTCCTTTGCTTAAATTTGACTTAGTCACCTCCATCTCTCATCAAGAAGTGTCTTAGACCGCAGGACAGCCTGATTTCCCCAAGTTCTTTCTTTGAACTTTCAACTCCAAATTTTAATGAGCACCCATCTGATTCAGCTCAAGCTGCAGTGGGTTATTCTACCTACTCTGTTACAGATTAAATTGTGTGGTTGCATTATTATGCATAAGTTCTTAAAATCTTTGCTACCACCTTGGGTTAACATAGGTCTTTTAAAAATTTAAAAACAATTCTTTGTTATTTTGGAGGGAAATATGTTTCTAAATCAGAGTAAAAATCCCAGGGGTGAAACTCCTTGTTGCCCTGAAGTAAATGGTAATGAGGTAAATTTTGTCATTGTTCTCAATGGAGCCAGAATTTCACCCCGGATTTTGAAACGGCATCATTTTGATCTTAGAGCTGTCACTGCTGACAAGCCTTTTGGTTTTTTTAAAATATATATTAGCTATTGTAGACCATATATTTCCTATTGCTTTATTTTAATTGGTAGCATATCCTCTGACAACTAAACTCAATATAGATTTCAAGCACACTTCCCGCATTTCTTATATGAATTGAAGTAGCACTTAAATGCCCAATTCCTGTTGTTCTAGGCCCTGCACACACACACACCAAAAAGATGGACCCTGCCCCATAAAGCTTACAATAGAAACATAAGACAAGAGACAACAGATGGATGTTGCTAATGGCATCTCTTGACCCTCCTGAGAGGGTTTGTGTGTGTGCTGTTCATTCAATTTTAGCACAATTTTGCTATGAATAAACTTTGTGTACAGGGTCATTCTGGACTCACCTTGATTTACGGCACTTCTGCTGCTACTTCTATTTAAAGAGATCTTGTAAAAGGGTCTACTTCTGTGGATGATTGTAAAACATGGCTTATGGGGGACTTCAGTGGTGGAACTGCCTTGTACTGCACAATTTCACCTTTATAAATGAAATTTACTATAATTATTTAATTAAAATAAATTATCATTTTTTTACAAACTATTTATTATACTCTTTTCCTAAAGTATCATTCATTTCTTTCTAAAATCATAGAGAATGTAACTGAAACACAGTTTTATGAATATTTGCTGTTCCTTTCCAAAAAACATCAGTCTGGTTATACATTCTACACCTGTAATGATTAAGTAGCCTTTCAATAGACTGGCGTGAAATAAACTCCTGTTTCACTCAATAGTCATGTTGGTATGTTAGATATATCTCTGAAATTCAATGATGTTGATCAAAAAAGAAAAGAATCTTGTACTATCAGTGAAGCAATGTCCTCATTTGTCTAACAATTCACTTTCTTGCTTCCATTCCCTTTGTATCCCTTTGGACTTATTCTGTTATATTTGGGTGATTTACATCCATGTGTCTTTTACAAATGCATGGTTCCCTTTGTTTAATATTTATATGATGTCACTCAGAGGTATCATTCACAGAAATAATTTGTCTTTTTGTTCGTATGTAGATGATACACAACTGCACTTGACATTTCTCTTGATTCAGGGACAATGCTGTAGTTCATCTCTGCCTGGTTTTGTGATATTCATCATTTGATGGAAGGGAATTGGCTGCATCTCAGTCTGTGCAAAACAAATTGTAACTTGTTGATGACCAACAAAATCCTGTTCAATTTGCAGATTTTAATCTTTTTATGGAACTGCATTCTTGATGCCTCTCTGCTTCAGATTCTGATGTATGCAGTATTAGTTCATTTGCTGAAATATGATTTTCAAAAGAGAAAATTCTCTAACATTCATAAAACATTGATAGAGTATGTTCCTACCTCTCACTCCCTCATATTTGTAAATTTATAGTACTATTTTAACTAAATTTAGGTTTTACTTCTGGTAGCACAAGGACATCTTGAGTTAATTAAAGAATATCCATACACTCACAAATCATCACCCTCATCGTGAACTTTAATAGTTGTAAAATAATTAGAAGCATAAATAATCAATTACAGAGTTACAGATTAAATTATTTGTAATCTCTCAAAAGAGAGACACTTTTGTTCAAGTGTAATCAAGTCCTTTGGAGAAAACTGGTAATAGCAGACCTTGTGCAGTTTCTGTAATACTGGTCTCAGAATTTGAGGAAAAGAATCAATTATCAGAAGCCAAATCAGAGCACAAAACAGCCTTATTATTCAAATTCACAGACTGAGTTTCCCTATTTCCTTTAGAACTTTTGTGGTCTACATAAGCCTGTGTACTTGGGAGCAAAGATACAGAGGGGTCAACAGTGGGAGGCCTGCAAAACATTCTGGCTGAATCAGGCAGAATTCTTCAGCGAGCTCTGAGAAGTGCACGCTGCTACAGAAACTGTAATATTTGCTTACATAATGCAGTATGATGGCCTAACTTTGTTGCTTGGTGCGAAAGGAGTTGAGCTGTGGTTCTGCCCTCCCGGGTCCTTTGTGGCTCTTAGCTCTGCTGATGGGTAGGTTTGTCCTCTGTCTTTACTTTCCACTGGGATTGTGTCTGCATCCTGTGTGAAGAGGGGAAGGCTTCTTGACCCATAAATAATCAATTGCATTCACCTTTTGTGTGCACAAACATAGGGCCACCAACAGTCAGAACCTTCTAATTCCAGAATCCTTTTTCTCAGCCCAAACCAGGCTTTCCACTCTTTGAATGTAAATTAAGAGAGTCATCTAGGGATTTTAATTAGCTGTTCAGTTCTTGGGTTTTTTTGGTCTTTTGGGAAGCAGAGTTCTTTCAGATTCATATTACACAAAGAAATTCTTTAATGTAATTACACACCCTTAAAGAAACACAGAAGAATCTTTTACCCAAATAATTTAAGGCTAACAAACTATAAATACATATAACAATTAGTACTGATTGAAAATTATATGTCATTTTTCTGACAGATAATTTGGTTTTCAACTAGAATAATATTTTTGAGGAAAATATTGCTTGAACATTTTTTGGTTTTCAGCTGAATATATATATATAATATTGGTTTTCAATTGTCAAAAATTGGTTTGTTTGTTCTCTTTTTTTTTAAAGGGAAAAACCTATTTTTTCTGCAAATTTAGACAAAAATGGAAAAAAATAATTTCCTTCAAATTTTCTACAGGGAGACGAACCGATTTTGTGACTAGCTCTAATAAAAAAACAAACAAGATTGATCCTGCATGGTGCAGATGTAGACCATTGGACACATATATGTAAAGTAAAAAGGATGAATTGGGCAGAGACCCAGGGTAACAAAATTCTTCTTTAATAAGGTGGGTGGTGCTATATCGCCAGCAAGTTACTCCTGACTAGGAATATGAGTAAGGCCAATTGGGGGGGTGAATTGCTGAACTCTTCATTTACAGGCTGAAAAGAACGCTTAACCCTGTGTCTCATCAGACTTTTCTAATCTCTTGTCATAATCCTGCCTTTTATTATACCTCATGCTCTGGAAGCAGACACAAGGGAATTGAGACTTCACTCAGCTCAGAGGGCTGTCCCTAGCATTCACGTTGTTTGTACTTCTATAGCTTTTGCTCACTTTTGTGCTGGAGTAAAAGTTTTGTGCTTCGTGCTACACGTTGAACAAGATCAAGGCCTTGGTGTTAACAGAGACTTACTTTTCCCTACACTAAAGAAAACTGCTGTATAGCCCCATCTAAAGATTCTGAGGAGTGTTTGTTAGAACCGAATTTCCAAAGCCTTTACATTAACTCTTACATGCATGTACTTGGAACCCTCTTGAACTGCAATTAAAACAATGACTGCTCCAGTTAGAGTTCAGGGTTGTTCCTATATTAGTAGTAGGCATCCTTCACTCGAGAGATCATGGGTATGCACCCTTGAGAGTTAAAGAATTTATTCAGTTGGTTTTATGGCAGCCACAAATATGGCTGAAGAGACCCACTCGAGACAGACAATCTCTGCTGCATCTGTCACATTTAAAGGTGATATTTTGACCATTTGGGCTCTGCCTACTGCAAGCTCTTTTCTACTCTGCTAAGCTGGAAGGCTTCCTCTTGTAACTCCTGAGACCTTCGTTAAGCTCTTGTTTCCAAAGACTGTTGTCTTGAGTGTGATCTTCCCATTTGTTCACACCTATGTCCATTTCTTTGAGGTCTCACTTGCACGCATCCTTGAAATGCAATTTTGGGCATTGTAGTGATGTGGGACTCACCCCTGCGATGCCTCCTGCTGATTGTCTCAGGAATTAGCTCTTTCAGCCACTGGAGCGCCCTCTTCAGGCTGGTATCCCGCTGCTGCTTGGCCCCTGTGTCCCTTCCGGACCCAGTGCCTCGTTGTCTGGGTGCTTCCCCCTGGCTCTACACCCCTGAGTCTCAGAATCTCCCCTCCCTAGGGAACCCCCACTCCCTATCCCCATCTCATCTCATCTCAGACTACTGCCAGTCACCAATTAGCCCCTGCTTCCTGGGGCAGACTGCAGTATAAGCCACTCATCATAGGCAAGGTGGGTCTGGGTCTGCTGCCCCTCTCTGGAACCCAGTGCCTCTCTGGGGCCTTAGACAAGTCCCTGCAGCCTGGGGAGTTGTCAGCCTGGATCTCCCCAACCCCGCTGGCCTTTTCCCCGCTCTGCCTCACTCTAGGCACCCTCAGCTTCCCAGCAGCCAGATCCCTCTCTCTCTGAGGGCAGAGAGAGTCTGTCTGTGCTCCTGGCTCAAAGCCTTTTTATAGGAGCCAGCTGTGGTCTGTTTAGGGCATGGCTCCCGGCTGTGCCTATATCCCCAATCAGCCTGGGAGCTGCTTGCCCCAGCCACAACCCTCTGCTGGGCTGTTCTAAGCCCCTCAGGGCAGGAGTGGGTGACCACCCTGTGACAGGCATCCTTTGGGTCTTTTTCCATATGCTAATTTGCCATAGAGGATGTCATTTGAGATGCACCATTCATTCATTCGGCACACATGCACAATCCAGCAGATGCGTTTCTGTTTGAGGAGTGTTTGCATGCTGGGTATGGTAGCCTGTTTGAGCACCTCAATGTTGGTGATGCTGTCCCTCCAGGAGATTCCAAAGGTTCGATGAAAGCAATGCATATGAAAACTGTTGAACCTCTTTTCCTGATGAGAGTATAAGGTCCATGTCTTGCTCCCGTATGAAAGATCTTTGTGTGTTCTGTCAGTTTGTTGTTTTGCCATACCTTCTTGTTCAGTCTAGACATTGTTGTGGTGGCTTTTCCAATGCAGATGTTGAGTTCTGTTTCAAGTCAAAGGTTGATCGTGATAGTGGACCCCAGGTATGTGAACTTGTTCACCACTTCAAGTTCATAATTGTTGATCTTGATGGAGGGTGATTCCTCAACTCCTTGGCACATTGTTAGTCTCTTTTAGGCTTATAGTAAGCCCAAAGTCTTGGCAAGCTTTGGAAAAACTGTCCATTAGGCTTTGAAGATGAGCTTTCATGGGAGTTGTCACTGCTGCATCATCAGCAAAGAGAAGGTGTTGGCTAAGGGCCTCCCGAGTCTTGGTTTTAGATCTGAGTCTTGCAAGATTGAACAGCCAATAGTCATTGGTACAATGTTGAATAATTTGTTGTACCTTGGTTCTTGCCATTCTCAATGCTTGTAAGATTTTTTCATTTGGGTTTCTCTTATACTTGGTTTGGGCTATGCATTTGACCTCTATGACTGGTGTCAACACACTTGAATATGCATTAAACTAGTCATTGGTCTTGTTTTCCTTTTTCCTAAAGACTGACAGAGCAGCATCATAGATTGTTCTTCAGTTGCTCCCACTTCCTATATTACTACATACATTTTTTTACTGTGGTTCCTATTTCATACTTGTATTGATTTTAAGACATCTCTACTTCATTTTGTGGAACATAGCTGATTGTGTGTTCATATCTTCCACTTTTACTGTCTGCTCTTCTGGTTCCAGATTTCCTACTGAAATGATGTTTAGATAAAATATGCATAATTCCAAATCCTTTGTGGTTTATACACCTTGGCTACATTACATTCCACAAATAATTAGGCAATTTATTGTTCTCCTTTGTTAAATACAAGGAGAAAATATGGCAAATTCTTGTCATTTTCAGTTATTTCTATCCAGTTAATTACTTGGGTTACCATGGAATGATAAAACTATCACTACTATTTTAACTGTATATTGATCTATTTTTCCAAAGTTACTTTAAAATGGAAGGTGCTATAAATTGCTGTGATGATACTCACTTAACTGGTTGATACTTACATAGATAGTCCCGTTGAATTTAACTAATTTAATAGAAACCATTAAAAACTAACAACAAATAGCCATACAGTATCTTCCATTGTGTTTAAACATTGACAAAGATAAAACATTCCTTAACTATTTACGTAAAATGGTTGGAGTTTAGATCTTTATCTCTAGGTCTAATTAAAATTCTTTATTACTTAACTGCTGTGCAACTACTTGTGAATTAGAGTTTGCAAGACTGGACAGAGAGTGGGAAATCATCTGCCGATTGTAAAAACCCATTCAGACTAGGGTTTTTAAGGGCACCTAAGGGAACTGGGTGCTCAAGTCCCATTGACTTTGAAAGTCAACAGGGGCAGTATATGTTTCTCTTATAATATGAATATTCCTGTAATCTTGGACATGAAAGTGGTTTTAAGAGATGACACTAGTTGTATTTTAGTGACTTCAGAAGGGGAAACATTATTCGTCATAGAACGTATCCAAATTAATGTCAACATTCTTTAGTTATTTATTAATCCGCGAGGACTTGCATTTCCTATAGATCTTTTGAAAAGTTTGCAAATGTGCATACTAAAAACTGTTTTTTCAAATGCTAAGCATTCTTCTCATAAAAAAAACCTGTTTGTCCCATAGCTGGTGTACTGTACCAATGCAGTATGATCTCCATTATAATAACCTACTTTATGAAGATTAAATGGTTTTGCAATTCAAACAAGGTAAAATTGGTTTAAAGCAAAATCAAACACTATTTTGCTAGTTCAGGATTTGAATAGTGGAATGAGAAATCTTTTTTATATTGCTATTGTGCACTGGTCAGCTAAGAAGTAATTGCTTTTTATAAGGCAAATTTGCTTTTACTTTTTGAAGGTAATGAAATGAACCCGAAACATTTCCTTTGAAATCAAAGTCACTATCACTCAAATGTCACCAGCAGAATTCCATCATAGTTTCAGCAAATGCATAATAGGAAAGTTTGTGTTTGGAATTGATTGAGTGAATTCTATTAGAGAGTCTTATCACACATTCATCTATAATTATCTGTGTTGTAAATCAATAGTGATTTTATTTCTTCACATTTACGTGTTACTAACATGTACAGAAAAACAGATCTCAGGGCTTTTGAGAACGAAATAGCTTCCTGGCATATGCTGGAAAAATACTCACACATCAAGGGGAAGATGCTACACATTTTATTTTTTAAGCCACAAAGGCAATTCAGCATTTAAATAAATAATATATCCATTGACACAAAGAAGATCCTAACACATTGCATGCAGATTTATTCAGAAGACATATAATAGAAAGAGTCAGCTCTTTACCATAAACTGACTTGCGTAAGGGTCTAACAAAGAAACTATTCCCAAATGGGTGGATATTCAAATTGCTCAGAATCAAAGTTTATTAAAGGAAACTGATGTCAAAGATGGCTTAGTTCATCTCCAGCCTAATCAAGTGCTCAGAAGAAGTGATTTTTGGACAGTCCAAGGGAGTGTTTATTGGGGGCAGGAGGACAAATAATATAAATTAAATCTTAGCAGGAGAGCTGCATATCTCTAAGTAAAGTAAAAATAGATTGAGAGAGCAGTGTTGCAGTGAAAAAGCTGTATGCAAGAGCACACAGTTCAAACCCTCCTAATATCCTGGAGATATTTCTTTTAAATAAGAATAAAATGAAGGCCAGAAAGTTGATGATATGTGAATTAAATAAACACAGTCTCATGCTGATGCAAAGCCATTACAGTAGCATCAATGGGCTCCTTATGCTGTCATGGGAAACCATACTGAAAGGACACTCTAGATATTAGTCTGCAGTGGAAAGAAGCAAAATTTACGAGAGTGACAATTTTATTCACTCTTCCTAGTGTTCTCTTAGGTTGTTAAACGAAGCATAGGTATAGTGTAACTATTACTGTACTAATGCTAAATATACATACATACAGCCATATTGTGCCTAACCTTCACAGTGGTGCCCATCTAAGGTAAAGTCCAAGGAGCCTTTATGCTCCCCACCCGACTCCTCATTTTCTGTCTGCATAATAGCTAGGCCTAAGCACAGTCTCTGTGCTTGGCAAAGTAGATGCTCTGCTCTCCTAGGGATACACGGACCTCAAACAGAATGGAGGACAGGTGGGGCTCTCACTCAAACTCCTCACCATATTCCCACTTTGTAGTGAGCAAGAGTCATGCTATGTTTATTGGCACAGTCCCTCCATGGGGAAACCTGATAGATATTATTATTATTATTAATTATTGTAGGGCCTAAGAGCCCTAGTCATGGACCAGATCCCGCTGTGCTCCGTGCAGTACAAACACAGAATTTCCGTAACCATGTTTTCATTGAGGAATTTTCAAAAGGAATTTCCACCGGTGGTTCAGGTGAGCCAGCAGGAATGGTAGTGGAGTCCTAATGTAGATCATGGTCTAGCTGCTTCAGAAGTTTTTATCACCATATTTGTTAAAAATACTGAAGAGCCAGAAGCAGGCTACACTTGGCCTTCCACCAGTGATTGACTCAGTGGGAATCTTTTTCTGTAGACTGCCCTAGTGTAGCAAAGACTGATGAAGCAGAATGTCTCCTGGTACTGCCCTGGGCAGTGTCTAACAAGCACAGCCTAACCCACAAATTGTAGAATTACATACATGTGTGAGAATTTATAAAGATGACTTACCCGACTGGATGCCCCAAACCATAATTAAATCTTACCTGTACTTACCAGACAAAATGCCATCCACATCACTGGCATTTTTCAGGGAAAAAGAAAGACACAGGACTGGATCTTTAGCTGGTATAAATCTGTATATTTTTACTGAAGTCAATGGAACTATGCTGATTTACACCAGCTGAGGGTCTGTCTCTGCAGTCTGTAAAAGGTATAGTCTGGCTGAAAGTAACCTCTCTGCAAAAAAGTCTAAACCCTCCACTGGGCAACATTAAGCCTCCCTTAGGCCCTGTGTACTTTACTTTTTTTTTTTCCTGTTTAGCTTATGCTGCTTGGAAAGGGGTTTAAGCTCAATACCAACAACAAAAGCCACTGGTACTGAAATTGGACAGTCCACACAGGAGTATAAAACTATATTTGATATAACTGGTAACACTTTCCTGTATAGACCTTAACGGTGCACAGGATGCTGTGTAGGTTCTCTGCTCCATAGTAAATTTCATCCCATGTGTGTAGATATAAAAAGTCTGAATAGAGCCTGAAGGCCTGAATCACTCCAGCATTACTTCATATATGCTTCTGTATGTGCTTTTCACTGGTGTTACTTCACTGGGATCAACGGAGTGACATAGCAGTGAATCAAACCCCAATTGGCAGGATTTGTTTTTTTGTCTTGTCAAATAATTTAAAAGTAAAAATGTTCAAAATGGTTTAACAGGTTTGCTTCATAATCTTCTATAGTAGCAACTGTAGTTAGAAAACTACTTCATAAAGAAGAAGAGATGACCAAATATAGTATGTGTGACGGGTTGGATCACAGAACCTCCCCTGGGAGCTGCCAACTGATGTGCCAAGACTACCTCTGCTCCTGTTTTCCCTGCCAGCTCAGGACTCCAGCACGCTGTCTTGCTGAGCCAGACACTCCTGTCTGCTCCAGCAAAGACCCAGGGTTTGAATTACTTGCCCCAAAGCTGCAGGTTTACCTGAAAACAGCTCACAGAAGTGTGCTTGTCTTTAACACCCAGATGCCCAACTCCCAATGGAGTCTAAACCCAAATAAATCCGTTTTCCCCTGTATAAAGCTTATGCAGGGTAAACGCATAAATTGTTCATCCTCTATAACATTGGTAGAGAGATATGCACAGTTGTTTGCTCCCCCAGGTATTAATGCATACTCTGAGTTAATTAATAAGTAAAAAGTGATTTTATTAAATACAGAAAGTAGGATTTAAATGGTTCTAAGTAGTAACAGACAGAACAAAGGAAGTCACCAAGCAAAATAAAATAAAACGTGCAAATCTGTGTCTAATCAAACTGAATACAGATATAATCTCACCTTCAGAGATGCTTCAGTAATTTTTTTCCTCAGACTGGACACCTTCCAGGCCTGGGCATAATTCGCTCCCCTGGTACAGCTCTTGTTCCAGCTCAGATGGTAACTAGGGGATTCTTAATGATGGCTTCTCTCCCCCTTTGTTCTCTTCTACCCCTTTATATATCTTTTGCAGAAGCCGGGAATCCTTTTGTCCCTCTCTGAGTTCCCACTCTCTCCTTCTCAATGGAAAGACACCAGGTTAAAGATGGATTCCAGTTCAGCTGACATGATCACATGTCACTGCAAGACTTTATTACCCACTTGCCAGTGAACAGGAAGACTTACAGGTAAAACCCAGCAATTGCAGACAATGGTCCTAGTTAATGGGAGTCATCAAGATTTCAAGCCACCATTAATGGCCCACACTTTACATAATTACAATAGGCCCTGAGAGTTATATTTCATATTTCTAGTTTCAAATACAGGAGTGGTACATTTATACAAATAGGATGATTACACTCAGTAGATTATAAACTTTGTAATGACACCTTACAAGACACCTTTTGCATGCAGCATATTCCACTTACATTATACTCACTTATTAAATTTTTATAAAACCATATTGACTGCACAACATCACAGTATGTTAATACTATTTAATAAAATGATAAAAGTAAAACGTGTACATGATAAAGAACTACTAAAACTTCTGATGAAAAGATTGTCAAAACTGATTTTTCTCATTGAAAGGATGCATGACACAAAGTATAAATTAGATTAATTCTACACTGAGACTAAGATTCTTTTTAATTGTTGTATAATAGAAGAGTTTTATTATTGGTAAGAAAAAAAATCAAGCAAGGAAATATACTTCAACTAAAATGTAGGCCTGTAATCTAGACTATATTTGTTTCATATTATAGGGTTTAATTAGTTACTCATTATTGAATGCTGTCGTTTTGTACTGGTTTCACAATGATTATTTTAAGCTGCATTTGGCTACACATATCCCATAATTGTTCTTAGTAAAGCTTGGTGTATCATGACCCCTTGCAACAGGAGAGTTCTCATTGCAAATGGAATAGCAGAAGCCATCAGACTTCCTTCTCCGTTATCTTGCACCTTTTGTTGTAATTTCTACCTGTGCAAATTGGAAATGATAAGTAGAAGGTAGATGGCACTATAAAGCAGGTCTTCAGCCTCCATTACTAGGGAGCGGAAAACTATGAAAGAATAAACACAACTTTCCCTCAGCCAGTTGGCTTATCCATCCATCCTTCAAAATGGGGCAGAATCTTTGAGCTGGCATCAATAGAACAGGCTGGCAAAGGAACAGAACATTCTTAAAACATTTAAACTGCTCTAGCAGTCTTGAGAAATCATCTTACACTTCATTAATGGGTTCATATATGACTTATTCAGTTAGATTGGATTGTTCAAACAAGTTCATGCTACTTTCACTGAGATGCTCAATGCTATGTTAACTCAAAAAAAAAATAGTCTGTTTTGACTTCCAGCTACACAAAGTTGCATTGTAGCTAGCCTCAATATAACAACACTTACGATAATGCACAAGATAACTCAGTCCTCAGGTTGCTGATACATCATGGTCAGAGTGAATCACAAAACAGGAATGATTTGATACAATATAGTCTTTGTTCAGAAGTGGTTTGATTCCATTTTGCAACTCAATTGTATTCTTTGTGCGTATACAGAAATGTACAATACTGATTGATGTCAGGGCCTTTCCATTCTTTTTAACCAATTTAAACTGCACAATTTATTTTGAATTTACAAATGAAAAAAGAAACCTGCAGAGAAAAACACATAATAAACACATTTGTAATGCCTTTAGAACCAAGTAATGGAGCTATTTCTATTAGCATTTAGTTGCTTCTTTAGGGGTGTCAGTCAGTTAGTTTTCCCTTCTTGGGGGGAAAGAAGACCTGGGAATGGGTAACAGGGAATGGATCACTTGATGGTTACCTGTTCTGTTCATTCTCTCTGGGGCACCTGACATTGTCCACTGTTGGAAGACAGGATACTGGACTGGATGGAACTTTGGTCTGATCCAGTATGGCCGTTCTTGCCCACTTCCCTCTACACTCATTTCTCAGTATATTTACATTGTATTCAAGAAACTATTAAAGACATTCTGTAGTTAATCTAACTCTTTTAATTGTCCACTAGGCAATAGTGCCTTTGGTTAACAAAGTGTTTATTTTACGTTTCAATAGTGTTTTAATTAAGGGCTGCTTCGGTGATGTATTTAGGTAAATTATTTACTTTTTCCCTTACTTGGGAACAAATGGCCTATGACATCTTTCATCCCCACAGTATTCTGCATCTAATGTAAATGTATAGGGCCTGATTCACCAGTGCATTATTCTAGGATTGTGCCACTTTGTGGATAGTTCTCTGAAAACATCCACTCAGTCTGCAGCGACAGTCAAAAAAGCAAAATATTGGGAATCATTAAGAAAGTGTTGGATAATAAAAGACAGAAAATATCATATAGCATCTATATAAATCCATGGTACACCCACATCTTGAATACCGCATGCAGATGTGGTTGCCCCATCTCAATGCAGATATGTTGGAATTGGAAAATGTTCAGAAAAAGGCAACAAAAATGATTAGGCATGAGGAATAACTTCCATATGAGGAGAGATTAATAAGACTGGGACTTTTCAGCTTGGAAAAGAGACGACGAAGGGGGTGTAGCAAGGCACTGATTCACATCCAGGAATTAGCTCTCTCAGCCCTGGAGAGCTCTCTATGCCTGTTACCTGCCCCTCTGCAGTCCCTATATCTCCGTCATGTGCAGGACCCACATCCCTCCCGGACTACAGTGCCCCTTACCTTGGGGTGCTGCCCCTCACCCAGGGAACCCCACTCCCCTGAGTCCACCTGCCAGTCTTCATCTAGCTTCGTCCCTCAGGGGCAAACTGCAGTCTGAAGTGGCCACTCTTTATTGGCTAGGGGGTTGGACCTGTTGCCTTTTCCCTGCAGCCCCAGTACCTCCTTAGGCCTTCCTGTCAGGGCTCAGCCTATGAGGTTGCCAGGCTTGAGCTCCCCACCTCAGCCTACCCCTTCCCCAGCACTGCTCTGTTGAAGGTACACTGTGTTCCCAGGCAGCCCAGTCCTTCCCACCCCAAGGCTGGAGTGAGACTGCCTGCCTCCTAGCTCATAGCCCTCTTATATCAGCCCTACCAGGCCCGGACTGGCTGATATCTGCCTTCCCCTGATTGGTTCCTTGGACCAGCCCTTTCACAGAGCTGGTTTTAACCCCTTTCTCTCCAGAGCGGGTTGCTCGCCCCATTACAGGGGGTAGATGATAGAAGTCTATAAAATCATGACTGGTGTGCAGAAAGTAAATAAGAAAGTGTTATTTACCACTTCTCATAACACAAGAACTAGAAGTCACCAAATGAAATTAATACCCAGCAGGTTTAAAACAAACAAAAGGAAGTATTTTTTCACACAATGCACAGTCAACCCGTGGAACTCCTTGCCAGTGAATGTTGTGAAGTTTCAAAAAAGAACTAGATAAATTCATGGAGGAAACGTTCATCAATGTCTATTTGCCAGGATAGGCAGAGATGGCGTCCTTAGCTTCTGATTTCCAGAAGTTGGGTATGGGTAACAAAGGATGCCTTTAGAATCAAGTAAGGGAGCTATTTCTATTAGCATTTAGTTGCTTCTTTAGGGGTGTCAGTCAGTGTGTTTTCCTTTCTTGGGGGAGAAAGAAAACTTGGGAATGGGTAACAGGGAATGGATCACTTGATGATTACCTGTTCTGTTCATTCCCTCAGGGGAACCTGGTATTAGCCACTGTCGAAAGACAGGATACTGGGCTAGATGGACCTTTGGTCTGACCCAGTATGGCTTTTCTTATGTTGTTTATATAACTGAGTTGATTTCATGTAAACTTAAATGTGTTGTGCAATCTGGAAATAAGGCCAAATTCAGACCCAAAATTAGGAGGAGATGCAAATTGTCACAAAATGAGTCTGTGCTTTTGCTACAAAAATATCTTTAAGACACATCTGAGTGCCCTAAAAATACCATAAGTATGAATATGGACATATTTCACAGATCATGTCCTATAGCCAAACAGAGGAGCAGGTATTCCACTGATTTTCTTACCCTTGGTTCCACTGTGCTTCAGCGCCACGTTCTTGCAGCAAAATCCTTTTGTTAAGGCCTTACCTGAGATTTAAGATCTTTCCTATACAATCTCTAATCAATGTCTTACTTTTTCAAAAAAATTAATCCTTCATAAGAAGATAGGAAATTCTATAGAGTTTGATCCTGCACTATTGAAATCAGGCTCATGGTGGTCAAAGTAATACCTTTATATTTTCCCACCAATGCTAATCACAGAAAATAATCGAAAAGGTGTACCACAGATGGAAACAGGTGCATCTTGTTCGAAGAGTGGGCACCAAAATCCTATTTCTATTTACTTTTTCCATCAGTGCAATTATCAATTCATTCTCACAGCTTTTTAAAAGTACAGAAAAAACTATAAGATCCAGAATATTCACATGTCAAACTGCCAAATTAATCCAACATGTATTGTAAACATGCAATGTTTACTCAGACAGCCAGGTTAGAAAAGGTATTAGCTCATTAAATGGCCAAATTCAAGGAAGCAATAAGTGTAACATCATCTACCTTTGGGATTATCAACATGAAGGGACAGAGAAATGTATTTCTAATTACCTTGTTCAGCTTGACCTGATCCAAAGCCCATTGAAGTCAATGGAAACCTTTTGACCAGACCGTAAGCAATTCAATCTTTCCTAACTTGACTGCATCTTTCTTTATTTAACTGTGTGACACATTAATGACTGAAAATGATTTTATTAATGTGATGTTTTATATATGAAATATGTTGAATAGAGAGGCCATTGTGGGAGTTAAAAAAGGATACAGACTATCTACATACACATACTAACTGCCCTTTCACATCCCCCACACAACAGTAATCCAAGATGGCAATTACATATTGATAGTCACACACACACTCAAAGCTGATGATATGATCAGAACCTTTCATACAGTTTCATGTAGGGTCTTTCTGTTGTTTAATTTATACATCTGAACAGCACTGCAGGAAGCTAACTGCAAAACAGAATGTTCTTGTACATTGTTATTTATTTTTACTTTTGAAGAAAAACAGGAAAATAGGTGGGAGGAGGAAGTAAGTCTGTGTAGATAATTTTGTAAATTTCCAGCTTGACTTTAGAAAATTCAGGATGAGTGAAGAAAGAGTGGGTGGGATTGCAAAATCAGATACAACTCACTAAACATAGCAACATGTTGCAATCTTTTTTGTTAAAATGCTGTAAAGGTTGCTCTGTACGTTCCTTTGTGCTTTAAAAAGTCATTTCACAGTTACTGGCATGACCTTGCATCTGTGAAAGTCAGCCTTCTGATTAAATCATAGGAGGGAAATATGATTTCTTTTGCTAAAGAGTGGAAGGATTCTGCCTATATCTGTTTTAAAATCACATATGTAAAATATACTATACCAGGAAAACTGCAAGCAACCTAGTTTTGCCTGTGAAGTCATCACTTTCAATGATATTTCATATCACTTTTGTATGTTGATGATGTTTCACACAAGGTTAAATATATTCTCTCGCTCACTAATATATGGTCTCCGTTTATGACTTCAAAAACACCAAACAAACCTCTTCATTCATTTGTTCTCAATAGAGAATGAGAACAAAAATAGAGAGCCGCTATAGGAATGCCAAAGAGCCTATCTCTGTGTTTCTGTGATGCCTGATACTGAAATCAGATTCAGCTCATTCCCAGGCATAATCTATCTGGTTGATTTACAAGTGCTGCCAGTGTCTGCATGGTGCTAATGGGAGGCTCACTGCACCTGTCCTTGTGCCGAGATGAAGCCAACAAGCGAAAAACTGCATGATTTCTAGGTGACATACAATCACTGGGGTAAGGGAGGGAAAGGAGAGGAGTGGTTTCTGGCCAGATGCTGGATCTTATTCTTCAAGTTGGAAATGGGAAATATTTCTTTATAGAATACTTCCTCAGTGGGACTCTCTGACTCCTTAATGTTCAGATTAATCATAATTCCATTACTAGTTCTTGGCTGCAGCACAAACTTAAGTATTTTTTTCTTTTTGCTTTGTTTTTTTTTCTTCCTGTTCTACCTGAGTCCAGCTGCATGTTATGTGTGCATGTCTAGCAGACAATGCAGTTTGATTAGCTCTGATAATGGCTTCCTCACCCATTTTACCAAGGAGATAGACCGGGCATGTGGTGTGTGGTCAACTACTTCTTTGACCCATAAGGTATGATTTGATAGTCTGATAGAAGTGTAGCTTTTAGAACTAAGGACTAGCTCTGCCCTTCCAGATATTTCTCCACTCTCTTTTCCCTCTGCCCCCAGGGCCATGTGGGAATTTTGTGCTCTTGAATGCAAGGGGCTAATAATGCAGACTAGAATGTAATATGGTGTGGGCAGATGATCTGCAAACTTCCCCACTGATAGCTCTGTGAATGTACCTCATTTTGAAGTTGGAACAAATTTGCTGTTTCAGTCCCGAATCTCTCTACAGAAGAAATGAGCAACTGCGAAAAATGTTAAGATAATTTTGTAATGAGGACAAACATTACCTAGGGATGCAAGGTCATAATCTGAGTTCCTTCAACTCTCATTGACATTAATGGGAATGGAAGATGCTTGTCACCTTGCAAGAGGCGTGTGACTCAGACCGTAAATTGGGAACACTAATGCTAACTTCTGTCCCAGTACTGGATCTCATACAGTGTGTCCATTAGGTGTGTAAATATCAGATTAGAATAAAGATGTCCTTGGTTATGGTATACGTATCCCTCTGTTGCTCTCTGGAGAACCATATAAGATTATGAAGTTCCTGACTGCTTGTAAAACCCAGGACTTGAAAGTGCTTGGTGCCTTCAAATAGCCACACAGATGAGTCTGTGAAGTCCTCTCAGGATTTTGTGGCACCATAATGATGATGAGATCAAGGATCCATTAGGTAGTTACAGGCTTATTTTATACAGACAGTCATGCTTTGGATTTGGTGTTTCAGAAGGAATTAGAAATTGGAAGGTTAGACAGTTGTACCCATGTCTGATCGTTAACTCAGGTGGCTTGAGACTCTTATTAGGGTAATTGACCTATTTTGACTAGAGGGCCCTGATCCTAGACTGGGGCCTCAAGGTGCTACTTGCAAATAAATAATATTATTAATGGTCTTTTCTTAGAGACTAATGAAAATAGAGATCTCCCAAAGGGCTCTAAGAGAGAATATTGTGGCTCCAACAGACTCCTGTTTTGATGGATTAGTAAACTTTATCATCTTTTATCCTCTCCATCAATAAACTGGCTCCTAGGCTTCCTTTCCCAGGGCTTTGTCCTCACAGGTCACCTTGATTTATTGATGATCAGCAGCAAATGAAGCGAGAAGGAAGACAGCTGGTACACCAGTGGCAGAAGTCCTAGGTTGCAGATAACTGATTATGATATAAAGATTCTTCTTTGAGTAGATGCAGCTGCATATTCCACTTTGGTGTGTGCATGCCCAGGGCACTGGAGCATAATTTTGTCTATTGTTACCCATATAGGAGAGATACTCATGCCCATGGCCATAGCCCCTCCCCTTGCTATATGAGGTGGCACCTCCCTGATCCCCCTCAGTTCCTTCTTTCCAGTCTGTGGCAGGAGTCAGAACTTTGTGTGGTCTTAACCATCACAATCTTTCACTATTTTAGTGTCTTTTTCTAGTTGTATATAGTTAGTAGTACCCTTAGTGTTAGTTAGATTAGCGCTGGTTGCATTTTGTTAAGTATTCTCCTGTGATGCCCTCACTGGGGTTTAAACATTGTCCATCTTGTGGGGGAGCGATCCCCAATATGATCCTCACACACAGTGCTTGCTGTGCTTGGATGATTCCCATTTCAGGAAATGGTATTCTATCTGTAGATCGTTCACAAAATATACTCTGGTGGCTAGGGACCTTCACCTAAAGCAGCTTCTGCTCAGGCAGGCCATGCGGCCCGCTTTGGTACTGAACTCCTTGTTGGATTGTAGATCACCCTTAGGTTATGAAAGTGCTGCTACTTCACACTGTGGAACAAATGCCTATCCAAAGAGACAGAAGAGTCATTCCTCACTATGTGTGCTGAGCAAAAGGTCACCAATTGAGACTATTCAAGGAGTCTCTTCCACATCCCCCAGGAAGAGTGTGGGCCAACCACTTCTTGGTACTAGGTAGGGAGGTTGAGACCTTGTACCATCAACTGGCTCTGTGGCATTGATGGAGTCCAGAATTTATGAGAGTGATGCTGGCACTTGTTGTTTTAACATTGGTGACATACGAGGTGGCTACTGACTTCCCCTGTTTTTCAGTTCCAACCTCTTTCTTGGTCCAGGACTTTGCCAGGGCTATGTTGTTTATAGCCCCATCGACTGGATAGGCCACTGAACCCTTCAGTCAGTTGGCACTGCACCCTTTCACAGTCTGTGGATGCATGGCCATTACTGGGCTCGGTACAAGGGACATCCTTAGCATCAAACACCTTAGCATTATTACAGTCAGCATCACCGATGTTACCATGGTATCTTTCATGGCCCCCACTTTAGCACCACAAGCTACTTCTGAACCACTGCTGCCTTCAAGGCCGACATCACTTCTGGCACTGGTGTACTTGGTACCAGAGGTACCACTTCCATCATTGTCACTGGTTCCTGCCTTGTTCTGTTTGACAGATGAATCGGAGCACTCCCTCAGAATGAATCACTCCCTCAGACCTGGCTCCACCTTTATCCCCAGAAACCAGAAGCTCTTTGGCACTGAGGTCAGGATCTTCCTCCTCTCACTCTCCATCACCCCACACACATGTCGGGGACCATTTATGGAGCACCATGTGTACCGCGATTGGCCCTCATTTCATGGTCAAGATGAGGGCCCTGACCCGGCACCTACTGCAATCAATTACCTCTCCTTCTCAGCAACATCAATGGAATCCATAGGTTGCAGAGGTTGCCCTCCTCCGGTCACTCAAAGGCAAGGTTGCCAGGCAGATTGGTGACAGGAACTGAAAACTCACTGCAGGTTCAGACACCAGTGACCTTTCCCGAGCGGAGCCCATAGAGCTGTCCCTTCCAGCTCCACCAGTCCAGGATTGAGAGCCAGCCTTGGTGCAGTTAAGTTCCTCTTTTTCATCCACAGATGATTCAACAGTGCCCAGGTTTTTCACTTCTCCAATATCAGAGGATTTCAAGGCCTGCCATGACCTTTTGCTGCATGTGGTTGCTTCCCTGAGCATTCAGGCAGACTTCCTCTAAAACCACACTCATAAGTTAGTGGATATCTTGCAGCTACCTGCTCCAGGGAAAGTAGCCCTCCCTATCAATGATGTGCTCCTAGAACCTGCAAAGTTTCTCTGGAGCATGCCAGCTTTGGTACTGCCTACTACAAAGCATATGAAAAAACACTATTTCACCCTGGTGCAGGGATTTGAGGTCTTTTATTCCTATCTGGGCCCAGATTCCTTAGTTGTAATTACTGTGAATGGTAGAGTCAGGAAAGGCGGGTTTAAGTCCACTGCAAAGGACAAGGACTCTAAAAGGAAGGATTTAATGGTCAGGAAGATTTATACCTCCTCATCCCTACCAGTATGAATTGTAAACCAGCAGGTATTGTTTTTCAAGTATGACTTTGTAAATTGGACAACTATCTCTAAGTTTGCAGACCAGCTGCCCGAAACCTCCAGAGAGCAATTTCTGGCATTTATCAGTGAAGGCTGTTTAGTGGCCAAACTATCATTGCAGTCCGTGCTGGATGTTGCGAACACTTTGGCTAGAGTTGTCACCTCTGTGGTGACTAAGAAAAGCGTATTCTGACTGCAGAATTCAAGTATTTCTCCCAACATGCAGCAGCCAGAGAGGATTTGTCCTTCAGTGGCTGGGTGTTCTTTTCAGACAAGATGGATGAGACCCTGTACTCCTTGAAGGATTCTAGGGCCATAGTATCTTCCTTGTGGGTATATATTCTGGCAGTGCAGAGGCATCACTTTGGTGGCCAACAGCAGCAACAATAACATCTGCAGCTCACCTTTGGGCTGCCTTTTCTTTTCTTAACACAACAGAATTACTCCAGAAAGGGGCATAGATCCTAGAGAAGAAGGCAGTTGGGTCCAGGATTTAGCCAGTCAACAAGGCTTCCCCTGGTGTCCTCCAAGTATCCATGGTGACTTCTTGGTCCAGAGCAGTGGTCCAGTCATCACTTCCTTTACCCCATCTCTATTCAGGGGCAGGTTGGCTAGCTTTAACAATGTTTGGGGCTCAGTTACAACTGACATCTGGATCCTAAGCACTATCAGATTGGGCTATTCCATCCAATTAGGCTCCACTCTTCCTTTCTCCCACCTTTCCTCTCCATTCCTCTTCAAGGGATCTCTCTGGTGAGATACTGCTTCTCAAACAGGTCCACTCTTTACTGGCCTTGGAAGCAGTGGAGGAAGTTCCTCTGGAACACCAGGATCAGGGTGTGACATTCTGTACCTTGGTGGAGCACCCTGTAACCCCCATATTCCTCATCTGTATTTAATTGTGATATTACATATAAATAATTCCTTGTAAGGTATCAGGGGAATGGTTACAATCTGCTGAAAGTCATTTCTCTATCCATATATCTGTATCATTAATGCATGTGAAGTTATGAAAATTGTGCTGTATGGTTGTTACTAAAATACTTTGTAAGTTGGGGAATCAGCCAGTATTAGCTCCCCAGAGGCAACAGCAAGGAAAGTAACCAGCGCCCGGGGGGGTGTGTGAAACGATTCATCAACAGTCATTGTCCAAAGGAGCGACAATGTAATGAGTCTCCTGCATGAGGCCACACCAGGGGAATTGCTTAACCTTGCTTGGAGAGACTCAGCAGTGCCCCCAGACATGCCTGGAGTCTTGTCTTCTTCTAGTGTCTTGGTTGCTTACAGCGTAAGTGGGTGCAGGAGAAGGGCCCAGTATGTGTCCACTCCATCTGTTTTATACCCTCAGTCCATGTGCTTGGAAAAGACAAGTCCAGGCACGTCTGGGGGCACTGCTGAGTCTCTCCATTGCATTTGCATTGCCCATCTTGAGCGGTGCAAGATGGTATGCTTCTGGGGTACAGTTCTGGGAGCTGGAAGAATTTAGCTCTGGTCCCTTTCTCTGGGTATTCATGAGTAGCTGTGTGAACATTCATGCAATATAGGTGGATGTGGAGCTCCACATGCTGTTGTGCTGACCACAGCATCTGGAGGGGCTTGCCATTGATTACTAGCAAGGCATTGGGAGAGACAGCCTAGGCTGGAGAGATATAAGGGGGCCCAGCAGTCCCACAGTCCCAGGCTGCAACCCAGGGGGATCCCATCACACAGGGCTTCTATTCCTGGTACTTCCTGATTCTCAAAATCCAAGAGAGGGGTAAGACCTATTTTTGACCTCCACAACCTAAACAAATATATCAGATATATAAGGTACTATATCATCACCCTATCAACTATCCTCCCTGAGTTGACTCAGAATGACTAGTTTGCAACTCTGTACCTTCAGGATGCTTACTTCCATGTGGCAATTCTCCTAAGCCACAGAAGAGTTCTTTGGTTTGTTGTGATGAACTGTCATTTTCCGTACATAGTCCTTCCCTTCAGTCTGTCTTACCAAATGTATGGTTGTGGCAACAGCATACCTCAGGAAGAAGGGAATCAATTTCTTCCTGTATCTGGACGACTGGCTATTCCAGAGCAGATCCAGGGAAGAAGTCCTTTCTCATGTATGCATTACACTATGATTGCTGGACTGTCTGGGTCTCATTCTAAACATGAGCAAGTCAACATTGGCCCTCACTCAGAAAATCAAATTCACTGGGGCCCGAATAGACTTCATGAGTTTGAAAACATTTCTGCTGATCAACCATTTCCAGACAATTTGCTGCCTTTGTCTTGGTCTGTAGTCTCAATCTACCACAACAGTTCAAATGTGCCTGATGTTTTTAAGGCCACATGTCCGCATGTATGCAAGTGGTTCAATTTGCAAGGTTGTGCCTTCACCCTCTTCTAATATGGCTCAGAACTGTTTACTGTCCAAGCCTTTAATCCCTAGATAGGTTTGTCTGCCTCTGTCTGTCTAATCATGAACTCTTTAAGTAATGTACGGTTCAGGGGAATGTATATCAATGCATTCCCTTTACTCAGCCCTTATCAACCAGGACTGTTATCACTGATGCCTCCCTGATAGGTTGGGGAGCACATCTGGGGTCACTGAAGATTTTGGGCTTTTTGCTATAGCAGGAAGCTCCACTGCATATTAGTGTACTGGAGCTTCAAGTCATCTACAATGCCTGTCTCTTTTTCCCAGACCGCATCAAGGGTTTGGTAGTTTCCATACTTACTGACAGTTACACCGCAATGTAATATGTGAATTAGCATGGGGGAGCATGCTCAAGGGTGCTCTGCCAAGTGGCAATCAAGTTGTGGCAGTTCTGCATCAATGAGAGTATCAGTCCAATACCTGATTACTTGCTTAGGGTCCAGAATCATCTAGTGGACAGCACTAATTTTCTTCTGAATCATGAGTTGTCTCTGAAGCCCAGTGTTCTGCAAGTCATCTGCGCAGCATAGGGCATCCTGACAATTGACCTGTTCACTAGAAGGGGCAAGAAGAAATATCATCTGTTGGGCTTTTGAGTGGGCTCCCTGATCAATCCTTCCACCTCAGTTGGCAATCAGCTCTCCTGTATGCTCTTGCTCCAGTTCCAATCATTCCACAGGTCATCCTCAAGCTGAAACAGGTTGTCCAAGCCTCATCTTCATTGGCCCAGCATGGCTGAAGCAGTACTGGTTTTCTGACCTTGCACTATTTGTTCAGTTTCCTATATCCCTTCCTTTCCATCCAAACTGCTCACACAGAATCACGGTCATACTTTGCCTCTGTGCTCAGCTCTGTGCATATCAATCTGTGGCTCCTCCGTGGTTGAATGAGGAGGAAGAACAATGTTTGATGTCTGTTTGATAGGTCATACTCAGTAGTCAGAAACCTTCTACCAGGATGGCCAATTCAGCAAAGTGGAATCTTTTTTTCAATGTAGTCATTGGCCCACAGAGCTCAGACAATATTCACGACATCTTGAAGTATTTTGCTGCATCCTTAGCTCACTGAGGGTGCATTTCAGCCTTTCATCTACCCATCCATGGAAGACTGGTGTTTTCCAATCTCATGTTGGTGATATTCTGGAAAGGAATGCTTCAGCTCCATCCCCTTGTCAGATCCTAACGCTGTTTTAGTGGCTCTCACGAGACCTCTGTTCAGGCATCTGGCTTCCTGCTTCTTTCCTCTCTTATGTCAAAAAACTGCATTCCCCTTGGTGATAACATCTGCTAGGAGAGTGTGTGAGTTGCAGGCTTTGAGGACAGAGCCTCCTTGCATGCAGTTCTCCAAAAAACAAAGTGGCTTTGTGGCTGCACCCAAAATGTGTCTAAAATGGTCTCTCAGTTTTGTTTAAACCAGGCAATATATTTGTCTGTGTTTTTTCTTAAGCCACACTCATCTTCAGAGGAGCAGCATCTTCACATGTTAGACACCAGACAATGTCTAGCCTTTTATCTGGACAGGACTAAACCCTTTCAGGCTTCACCTCATCTGTTTGTGTCATATGAAGACAGTATGAAGGGACAGGCAGTCTTCTCACAGACAATCCATAAGCGAATAACCTCCTGCATCAAGACTGCATACAAAATAGCTTTGATGACACTCTCTACAGGTATAAGCTCATTCTATTAGAGCACAAGCTACAGCAATAGCATTTTAAGTGATGTCTCAGTATTGGATATTTGTAAGGCTGCCACATGGTCATTGATGCATACGTTTACAAACCATTATGTCATTATTGGGGCATCCAGAGCAGATGCAAAGTTTGGGAATGCGGTCCTGCAGTCCTTGTTTAAATGGACTCTAAGCTCCAGTTCCTGTGGCTACAGCTTGTGAGTCACCTAAGTGGAATATATGGCTGCATCTACTCAAAGAAGAAGAAATGCTTGCTTACTGTAACTGGTTCTTCATTATGTGATGCAGATATGTATTCCACAACCCATCCCCTGCCCCTTCCGCAGAGTCTAGTCTCTGTGGGTTCAGAGTGGGGTCAGGGCAGCGCTACCTCATCTAGCCAGGGCAGGGTCTATGGTCAAAAGGCACGAGCGCCGCCCCTCTACAGGTACTGCTAGTCAATATTCTCTGGCTTCAGGCACTGGGCACTCACGCACCTAAGTGGAATATGCATGTGCAACACCTCTTGGGCACCCACAGTAACAGTAAGTAACTGTTTCTTTCCTAATATCTTATTCCATGGCTGCACCATAATCTCTGCATAATCTTGAACAGTTAGTTTATTCCATGTAACAGATGGTCTGTTTAATCCTGGTTGTCTTTTCCTGGCAGTTTATTTGAGTGCCTCCCCTGATGAGAAAATGTCTTCGTAGTTTGCAAAGTCTATCAAACAGCTTTAGACCAATTTGTTGTATCTGTGGTAACAGAGCAGAGTCTTCATAAGATGAGGTCTCCTGTGCTTGATTTGAAGTTGATTTTGCTCACTGAAGCTCTAGAAGTGTTAGGAGAACTTGGTTCCACAACCTGTGCTTTGGACCTACGTTGTTACTAGTGGGAAAATACTCAGCTCTTTGATGTTGGAGACTCTCAATGTGTCCTTTAAAGATGGCAAAGCACAGAGAGAGGCGGCCTTTGTTTTTCCATTACCTCCCAGCCCACTTTCCAGTCCTGGGGACATCTGGGGCTGATTCATTGTCCAGCACAAGTTAGATGAGCCTCAGAGCAAACACAAATTTGCATGCATAGTTTTGAAAATCTAGCTTAGTATTAGTAAAAATAAAACCACTACTTGTACTCAAGCAGGATTCTGGCAGAGTTTGGGGTACTGTTGGGCAAAGTTCCAAAGGTCTGTAAGTTCTAAACATTCCCTTGTCTGCATTAACTTAGCTGACCACACTACATTCCTGCTCCATCTCCTCAGTGAAATGGATGAGAAAGCCAGTATTAGAGCTAATCATAGCCTGCATGGTTAGCTAGCTGCACATAAGTAACATGCGGCTGAAGTTACAAAAGAAGAAATTCTCACTGATTTAACCACTAGTGGAAGGCCAAGAGCATCTCCTGTCTTGTCACTTGATTGTGTCGGCTACTTAAGGCTGGGTGAAAAGAGAGATATATGGACGATTAAGCTGATGAGCACAGTCAGTCATGCAAGCAATAGGATACAAAGGTCTGACTATCATATGCATGTGAATATTAGCCCATACTCTATCCCTAGAAGACAGTAACCATTTTTAAGGTGAAAGAACTAAAATGCTCTCTTTTATCATGTCTCGAGCAGTATATATTTCATGTGGGCTTTGAATAATTGGTAACAGAAGTTGCAGTAAGTTTTTATCTCTTTTTAAAATATGCTGTGAATACCATAAGTAAAATAACCTCTTTCCTTGTTCTTTTATTTACTAGCATTTTGTTCTTGACAAATTATATTTAATTAGACAATGCCTGAAATCTGTGAAACAACCAAAATATGTAAGAAAAGATTTATGAAAAAATCACTCTACTTATTTTATATCTCCTTATGATTTGATTCAACAGGCTACAGTTACTACAATTTCTTGTGGGTCACAACATTTAATAAAATCTACAGTGTATATTTCAAATCCATCTCCTCTGATCACAGGGGTACTGCTTCTCAGAACTTCAGATGTGTTACAAATCAAACAGCTCCATCTATCTTGCATCCTTTTATTTGTATTTAAGTTAAGCTGCCAAATTAAAATTTCTGCGGGAAAAGAATAGCTAAAAAACAATGTGGCTGATATTTGATAAACTGGTAAGCTCCAGTTTGCTTAAAGCCTTTTTGAAAAGAGAGTGAAATTTGAAGTCTTTTCAAATGCCTAAAATGTATCATAAATAAATAGAAGTGGAGTTTGAGAAACAGGAGAGTTACCATGATGTATAAAAACACATTCAGGAAAAAAAATCAAAATATTTAGGTTGAGATTTTCAAAACGCCTAAGGAAATTAGGCACCTAGCTCCTATTCAGTGAGACACTGGCTGTCTTGAATAGGAACTGGGTAACTAATTCCTTTAGGCATCTTTGACAATCCCAAGCTTCTGGCCAGATTTATTGCTGACTTACATCCAGCACAGCCCTACTGCAGTTCCCTAGGAGGAACGGCATATCATATAAATGAGTAGAGACCTTGACTTTACATCGAGGGGGTGTGATGGGGAATTGTATGCAAATTGTAAACAATTCTCATAATAAATTATGATTATGGGACTAGTTTAAATGTAAGGGCTAGATACTAAGTGCAACCATTCCTGTTTTCTGAAGATGTGCTTGTTTAAAGAGCATGGAGTTGGAAGTTTTATTTTATTTTTTTTAATTTGGTATACCAAAGGGCATCTGAAGGCAAGCGAATCCATAAATAGTGCTAAGGTCCTAGGCAGCCTGCCATTCTGACAGCATATTTTATAAACAACCATAAATAATACTCACTGCAGCATATCAGAGACAATTATACCATGCCATCAGCCCCATTGTTTTGATTTACTGGGGTCTTCGAAGCAAAAGAAATACTTACCTGTCATGCCTAACTGCAAGGCTCTAATATGGTTGATATTTTTTTCTCAGGGTTTATTATGTTTGGCTCTTGTTTCTGTTATTTTTATGCTTGTTTGTGTTTCAGAATATGGTCAAGAGGGAACCTAGATATTTTTCTTGAATCAAACAGTATGTGCAATATGAATACAGTGTAGGAGCATATCCTATAATATGCTTTCTAAAACTATGGCACTTATGAAGAGAAGCCATGGATACTTTTCCTTTAAATGTATTTGACCAAAAATATCCAGGCTTGGAAGAACAAAATGGAATAGGATCAAAGTAGCACAGAGCAGGAAAGATTAATGCAGAACTAGAAGGACTAGGGAAAGAAGGAGACAGATAGACAAGACAATAGGTTTATCAAGCACATACTTAAATGCTGTCCTGAATTAGGGTCCAAGAGTGAACCTATACAGTGATCATTGAGAAATGCTTCAGAGAATTGCATGAAACTTCAGTAATGCACCACTTATGGAATCTTTCCCATTGAACAGGGCAGGGGAAAATCCCTGCCTGACCCTGCAGCTGGTAATTAGATTAACCTACATGGTGACCATAGGCATGCAATGTACATCAGGTAAATCATAACCAATATGCCTACATCAGTGTACATTGCACCTGACTGCATACTATGGAAGGTTGCCACACTGAAGTAAATATTTTGACAATTATTAGGAATTTAGCTTGCGAAGTAGCAGATAGCCTGGTGTGGCAGTGATATTATTTTAGAAGAAATATTCAGTGCCTCAGTTACCCTTTGTCTATATCAATTGTGAACTCTCCAGGGCACAGATTGTCTTTTACTGTGTGTATGTGCATTGCCTATCAGTGCCTGATCTTATTTAGGATCTCTAGATACTACTCCAATACAGATAATTAGTAATGATGATTCCAAAAAGTTCACCTTGAAGGCTGGACCTAAACAGCATATTCTGACCTTCTCAGAGGCCACAGGCCAAATCTGGAAATAAAGAGGATATTTTTAAAATGCTTATGTGACTTATGAGCCAAATTCATGCTGAAAAATCAGAGACATAAGTCTCTAGGTCACTTAGTTAGGGATCTGTGCCACCTTGCAACCATACTGCTTATGCATGTGATCTCATCCAGTCTTATAGATTAAGCAGGATCAGCTTCTATTAGTGCATCGGGGGAGACGTCAGAGGAAAATCTAGGCACTGCAGGCTGAGGGGGTGATTCAACAGGTGGCACTCATTCTTTCAATAATGTTTCTATCTGATGTTAGTACTGTCTGTCTGCTGTTCTTGGAGGTCCATTTATCAGATGAAAGTCTTTATCCTGTGTGGTTATAAAACATTCAGTGGCACTTTTATCAAGAGAAGAGGTCTGAGTCCTGGTCTCCTGGCTAAACTCCAGTTTGCCAGTTGAATTCTGCCTACCTGAAATTCTCCTATAGAATGGCTGACTTCTGTTTTCATCCGGAGCTGTGGTGGTGTTTTGCTATATGACACTTAAAAACTGCTACATTTCCATGATTGGGAGAAGTGCATTCTGTAGTCTGCAATGTTTTAAATGAAAGGCATTTCAATGTGAAAATATATTATCCTTATTAGCACTTGACTTCAAGGTTAGTGTCATAATAAACATTAATTGTCATTTCTAATAGAATAACACATTAAAAATCCCAGCATATTAACCAGTCTCAGACACATTAAGTGAAAGAAGCAGAATTTCTTTATTAAAATATTGTCTTTTGTGGGCTAACTGTCCATGTTATTTATAGATACTTTCATCAAAACAAGATGAACTTCTGTTTTCCAGGAAGTGTCTGGCAGTAAAAGGGTATAATTCCACAAATTAATGCAAATAGATTGCTATTAGATGGTGGCCATCTGGAGGAAAAGCAATACCACAAGGAAAGTTCTATAAAATGTATTTTAAAATGATATGTACAGTGGAATACTTTAAACTGTTCACGTTCTACTCAGCTGCTCATGCTTTTCCAAGAAGATTTGAATGGCCTTGTAATTGAAGAATAATTATTTTACTTTATAAATCAACAATCCCATTCAAACTTGTTGTCTTTAAATATTCAGTTAGCTTTAACAGATGCTGAACAGATGCCTTTTAATTTTTTTGCATAGATTTCTTACCTTTCCAGGCCTAGTAATATATTTCTGATTATTGACTATATTGACTCAAGAGTTAACACAAATATTAGAGAATGATGGTGTTGGAAATTAGTGTGACTAATGAAAGGAGACAGATTTACAAACTTTGATTAAGAGGAATCTCGGATAATTACTAGTGTGCACGTTAGGTTTAATCTGTTGGATTCCATTGTGATTACAAAGCAAAGCAATCAATTCTTCTGATAAGTAAAATAATTAGCTGTTTCTTACCTTCATATTTTTCAGTTTGCATAATAGACAGATATGAACACCAATCAATTATTCTGATAAGTATAAGAATTGGCTGTTTCCTACCTTTAGATGTTGTTTCAGTTTACAAAATGGACAGATATGAATAGACAGTATGCATTTATATATATAAAACTGACAGAGTTTGTGATTAAATAGATTCATCCTTGCCTCTTTTTAAATTTGCATGCTGCTGAGTGCACTTGAACATAAGTTTCCAATTGTGCAAGATATTCCAATAGGATTATTTCTTAGCCTGCACAGTGTTTAATCTTTTATGTCAAAGACTCTTTTCACAGATGGCTCTGCGTTGTGCGTATTCACTGTAATATCTCTGAACACATGCATTTAATCACTTATATATGAAATGATTCAAAAGTTCTACACCCCAGCATGTGCTGAGGCTTCTAATTGAAGGAAGATTTTGACAGTTTCTCAGTTTGAGCTATGGCAGTTTCTATGTTCATGTCTAAGTGTGCTGACCTTACACATGAAAACAAAAGTTCTCCAGATATCTCATTAACGTACCTCAATCCAGTTAAAATCCGATATCAGCACTGCTGTGGAATAACTGTGATCTGGAAGAGCACTTTAGCTATTAACTAGAGCTAGATGAACTATTCTGGAGCAGTTTAGTACAGTTCTACCAGGCAAAAAAAACTTCATTTATGCAGAAAATTGAATAAATTGAATATTTACATGTGAAAATGAGGTAAATATCTGGGGAATGAGATCTCTAGTCTAAAATGTTTCCGATAAGCTTTGGATATGTGTGAAAGTTAAAATTTTCAAGCCTACAGTGCCTTAAGTTAGGCTCCTAAAGTGGTCTGAGTTTCAGAAGTTTTGAGCACCAACAAATCCCTTTTATGTCACTGGAGAATGGCAGGTGTACAGCAACCTACATATTGAGTTAGATGCCTAAGTCAATTAGGTGCTATTGAAAAACTTGCCCCCAGGTGAGCAAATTTTGGCCTTCTGAGAAACAGAACGTGTAAATTGTCATATAGAAATTGAAGTGAGGAGGGAGATACTGACTGACTACACCATTTAGTATTTTCCTAACTGCAAAGCAGTTAACTGGGAAGAAATTAACCATGGCCTCTTGCAGTGATTAACAGACTACTGTTTATTAGTAACATTACTGATATTTCTCATAGAACATGGAATTCTAGGAAACCTGTTGGAGTCCATATGAGAGTCCTAGGTAAATGGCAGCCATTTGATACACTAATATGTACAAGTACTATCCACCATGATAGCAAAGGAACATGGGCAAAATCCTGTGACTACTGACAACCCTCCATTTCCATTGGCACTTAGCACCCCACAAAGTAAGAGAGCAGTATGATTGCTCAGAGTGCCAGTATGAAACTAGAAAAAAGCCTGTTGAGAGTCTTTGGGTTAAGTTTAGAGGTAAAAGCAACAAGGGTGATGTCATGGTGGGCATCTGCTATAGACCACCAGACCAGGAGGATGAGGTAGATGAGGCTTTCTTTGGACAACTAACAGAAGTTTCCAGATCAGAGGCCGTGGTTCTAATGGAGGACTTCAATTACCCTGACATCTACTGGGAGAGCAATACAGCAGTGCACAGATAATCCAGGAAGTTTTTGGAGAGTGCTGGGACAACTTCTTGGTGCAAGTGCTGGAGGGGCCATGCTCCTCTTGACCTACTGCTCACAAACAGGGAAGAATCAATAGGGGAAGTAGAAGTGGGTGGCAACTTCTGGGCAGCAGTGACTGTGAGATGGTCAAGTTCAGGATCCTGACAACAGGAAAAAAGGAGAGCAGCAGAATATGGACCCTGAACGTCAGAAACACAGATTTTGACTCCCTCGGGGAACTGATGGGCAGGATTCCCCGGGAGGCTAATATGAGAGGGAAAGGAGTCCAGGAAAGCTGGCTGTATTTTAAAGAAGCCTTATTGAGGGCATAGAAACAAACCATTCCAATGTGCAGAAAGAATAGTAAATATGGCAGGCAACCAACTTGGCTTAACAGAGAAATCTTCGGTGAGCTTAACACAAAAAGGAAGCTTACAAGAAGTGGAAACTTGGACAGATGACTCGAGCATGCAGGGGTGTAATCAGGAAGGCCAAAGCACGATTGGAGTTGCAGCTAGCAAGGGATGGGAACGGTAACAAGAAGGGGTTCTATAGGTATGTTATCAACAAGAAGATCAGGGAAAGTGAGGGACCCTTATTGAATAGGGGAGGCAAACTAGTGATAGATTATGTGGAAAAAGCTGAAGTACTTAATGTTGTTGGTTTTTTTTGCTCGGTCTTCACAGACAAGGTCAGCTCCCAGACTCTTGCGCTGGGCAGCACAGTATGGGGAGGAGGTGAGCAGCCCTCTGTGGTGAAAGAACTGCAGGTTAAGGACTGTTTAGAGAAGCTGGACATGCACAAGTCCATGGGGCCAGATCTAATGCATTTGAGGGTGTTGAGGGAGTTGGCTGATGTGATTGCAGAGCAATTGGCAATTATCTTGGAAAATGCATGGTGATCAGGGAGGTCCCAGATGACTGGAAAAAGGCAAATATAGTGCCTATCTTTAAAAAAGGGAAGAAGGAGAATCTGAGGAACTACAGACTTGTCATCCTCACCTCAGTCCCTGGAAAAATCCTGGATAAGGTCCTCAAGGAATCCATTTTGAAGCACTCGGAGGAGAGGAAGGTGATCAGGAACAGTCAACATGGATTCACCAAGGGCAAGGCATGCCTGAGCAGTCCGATTGCCTTCTATAATGGGATAACTGGCTCTGTGAATATGGGGAGAGTGGTGGACATGATACATCTTTATTTTAGCAAAGCTTTTGATACGGTCTCTCATAGTATTCTTGCCAGCAAGATAAAAAAGTATGGATTGGATAAATGGACTATAAGGTGGATAGAAAGCTGGCTAGATCGTTGGGTTCAATGAGTAATGGTCAACAGCTCTATGTCTAGTTGCAGCCAGTATCAAGTGGAGGGCCAGGGGTCTGTCCTGGGGCTTGTTTTTAACATATTCATTAACGATGTGGATGATGGATGGTTTGCATCCTCATCAAGTTCGCAGATGACACTAAGCTGGAGGAGAGATAGATATGCTGGAGAGTAGAGATAGGGTCCAGAGTGACCTAGACAAATTGGAGGATTGGGATAAAAGAAATCTGATGAGTCCAACAAGGACAAGTGCAGAGTCCTCAACTTAGGACGGAAGACTCCCATGTACTGTTACAGACTGGGACCAACTGGCTAAGCGGCAGTTCTGCAGAAAAGGACCGGGGATTACAGTGTACAGGAAGCTGGATATGAGTCAACAGTGTGCCCTTGTTGCCAAGAAGGCTAACGGCATATTGGGCTGTATCAGTAGGAGCATTGCCAGCAGATCGAGGGAAGTGATTTATTCTCCTCTATTCAGCACTGATGACGCCACATCTGGAGTATTGCATCCAGTTTTGGGCTCCCCACTACAGAAAGGATGTGGACAAATTGGAGGGAGTCCATCAGAGGGCAATAAAAATGATTGGGGTCTGGAGCACATGACTTATGAGGAGAGACTGAGGGAACTGGGCTTATTTAGGCTGCAGAAGAGAAGAGTGAGGGGGGATTTGATAGCAGCCTTCAACTACCTGAAGTGGGGGTCCCAAAGAGGAATGAGCTAGGACAGTGATCAGCAACCTTTGGCATGCAGGCTGTCAGGGAAATCTGCTGGCAGGCCAGGATGATTTGTTATCCTGCAGCGTCCACAGGTTCAGCCAATTGCAGCTCGCACTGGCCACTGTTCACTGTTCCAGGCCAATGGGGGCTGCAGGAAGTGGCACAGGCTGAGGGATGTGCTGGCTGCTGCTTCCCACAGCCCCCATTGGTCTGGAATGCTGAACAGCGACCAGTGGGAGCTGCGATCAGCCGAACCTGCAGACACTGCATGTAAACAAACCATCCCAGCCCGCAAGTGGATTTCTCTGATGGGCCACCTGCCAAAGGTTGCTAGTCCCTGAGCTAGGCTGTTCTCAGTGGTGGCAGATGACCAAACAAGGAGCCATGGTCTCAAGTTGCAGTAGGGGAGGTCTAGGTTGGATATTAGGAAGCGCTATTTCACTAGGAGGGTGGTGAAGCATTGGAATGGGTTACCTAGGGAGGTGGTGGAATCTCCATCCTTAAAGGTTTTTAAAGCCCATCTTGACAAAGCCCCATCTGGGATGATTTAGTTGGTGTTGGTCCTGCTTTGAGCTGGGGTTGGACTATGACCTCCTGAGTTCTCTTCCAACCCTAATCTTCTATGATTCTATGAAAGTTAGGCCCAGTGATTGTCTGATCTATTGAAAAATGGGCATTTAAACAGGAACAGGGTGCATTTTGCCACCATATTCTGAAGATAGATGTAGCTGATATAGTATTTCTGCCAGACTAGTGCTGCCCAGAGAATTGTTTCACTGGGTTTTGTTGGAAATGTTAAAATAGCAGTTTTGTTCATGCTCATGGCATGTCACTTGGGGTGTGGGTGGGGAAGCTCTAAAAAAAATCTCCTTTTTCTGCAATACTTATGTGGATGATGTTTAAGTGAAAATTGTGTTAAGATATGGGGTTACCTAGTGGTGTCAGAATTGCCTATAGCAAGTGAAAATCATTGAAGACATTTATTGTAATTTTTTTTGACAAATTAATTAAGAAGGAGAAACTAATATTAAAAAAAAAAGTGAAAAGTCAAAACCAGAAAAACAAAGTGTCTGTTATTATATAACACAATTTATTCTTCTGGCTCTTACTTTAGGCCCTCAAAATGAGTATTAATTGATTGACATTTAAACAGGGTTTTTTAAAAAAAATAGATTCCAGTTTCAGATCAATACCAGTCTCCAAGAATGTCTGGAAACCAATAATCTCTCTGGCAGCACAACCAGAAGTGCAAGGGGGAAATTTAAGCTTAAATATTATATTGGTAATAAACGTGTGTGGGAGAGAACTGTTTCATAGATTCCAAGACCAGAAAGGACTATTCTGATAATCTGGTCTCTCCTCCTATATAACACTAGCCATAGAACTTCCCCAAAATAATTCTTGGATTAGGTCTTTTAGAAAAACATCCAATTTTGATTTTAATATGGTCAAACTCCACCACAACCATTGGTCCAACAGCTTTATTCTGCTCCAGGCACTGCTCAGATTTGAGCCCAGGATCTTCTATTTAGTAGGCAGCTGCTTTAACCAACTATGGCACAGCATACTCTAAGTAGATAGCATGGCTCAGAGCCAATGTAGAAAGTCTGAGTGTCATTTGATACGTGTTTTGTTTCCTAATAAGATGGACATGACTGAAACTGATATATGCCCAGAACAAATGGGCTCCAAAATATGTACCCTCATCAGCCACCAAGGGCCACATGTTCTTCACATTGAGGCTGAAAACCAAAATTGATGTAGCGCCACTGATTTCAATAGGGCTATGCTGATTTACAGCAGTTGAGAATCTGGCCCACAATCTTGAAGATGTAAAGAGTCCTAATTTTATTAGTTTCCAGCTCTGAAGTTTAATTTAGGACAATAAAAACAATGTTCTGAGGCTAGTCAGCATGTATCAAGACCGTGGAATTTGTTAGTACAAGTGAAACAGAAGAACTAGACTGGATAACAATATAATGCTTCTTCCTTCTCCCCCACATGCTCAAAACTTCATCCAAAATATGAACTTACTGTTTTTTGAATTTTTTTTATTTTGTCACTAATATACATGAACTAAAGAAATATAACCATTCAAATTATACAGAAGTTGAGCTTTATTAACTTTAACATAATACATACATTATTTCCATACCACTATAATAGATTATATTCATAACCATTCCCACATCTCTCCTACTAATTCCACTTCACTTAATGTGTGAAGAATCAAGAGGATCTCAACCCTAACACTTTTGAAGTTTAACAGATTTGGTTTGCCATGAGTTGTTTTTCTCTGGGTCCCTGCATCTCTAGGTCCCTGCTCAGGCATGGAAGCAGAATTGTTAAAATATTGGAAGGAAAAAAAATTGAGGTGCTATTGCTAGTTCAACCAGAAATATAAGAAATTTCATTAGTTTTGGCAAACTCAAGACACTCAAACTTCAGGATGAAGTTGAACTTCATCAATGCTTGATTCTCCCCTATTTGTTCTTATCCTAGAAGGTGCACTCATCCAGAAGAAGACAGTCTTTCTTGAAAACTTTCTTCTTTTCAGGGACTTATATTGGTATCCATCACTGCAGTATCTGAGTGCCATCTTCTCCCCTATAGCCCCTACCACATCTCAGTAAAAGTCAATCTCTCTTTGTGTCTGAGTAGATTCTTGTTCTATATAGTTCTGGAGATGCAAAAGAGAGGAAGAGAAGCAATAGTAAAAACCAAAAAAAACAAAAAACATGTTAGGTTAACTGATTATTTTGCAAATGTACCAACACTAAAACAAAACAAAACCAAACAAAACAAAACCCTCGTGATTTAGAAAATGCATAATGTTATAATGAAGGCAGAAAGCGGATGACTGGTCACAGGAATATTTTTGAGTGTGAGGTGCTTTTCCATTCGATGTAGAGAGCAAGATTATCACAGTCCTCTGTCTCACTGGCGAGAAAACAAAGTCTGTTACTTCCCTGCTCATGTGGCTAAGATTATAAAGAAGGGGAAAAGAATCACGTGATACTCTGTATTGCAAGGTAGCGCATGGAGAGGGGATCGAGAGGGACAGGGAGTGAGAGGAGCCATAGTTTCACCTTCCGTACTCATTGACTGGAGTAGCTGGTGCAGTGCAAAGCAGCAAGTAAGCTGCTCCATGAAAAGGGATGAGGTAGCTTATTTCCCTCCTCAGAAGAAGGAGAGGGCAGCTTTATGAGTCACAATTTGTCACCCACAGTAACAGAAGCAAGGAGGAAAGATAACTTATGTCTACAAATCAAGGAGAAAAATCTCTTACTCTAGGATCTTACATTCAAAAGCAAATGCTATCTACGCATTCTAAATTATAATGAAGACTTCATGATGGAGGAATTCTGTAATGATACCAAAGATTCAGCAAGAAGCTCAGTTTCAGATTTCAGTTGAAGCTTGAAGAGGAGAAAATACCTGCATAAGCAATTCTTGTCAGCATGATGAGATGAAAAGAAATATGCATGCCACTATCAGAGCATGTGGAAAAAAAGACAGATTTTATTGGGGTCATTTATTTTCTGTATAGATCAAGTGTCACATCAGTCAATAAAAGCAGCAGAGAATCCTGTGGCACCTTATAGACTAACAGACGTTTTGGAGCGTGAGCTTTCGTGGGTGAATACCCACTTTGTCAGCGGCAGGGGTTAGTGAGAAATTCCGGGGGAGGTATATATATGCTAGCAAGCAAGCTAGAGATAACGAGGTTAGTTCAGTCAGGGAGGGTGAGGCCCTGTTCTAGCAGTAGAGGTGTGAAAACCAAGGGAGGAGAAACTGGTTCTGTAATGGCAAGCCATTCACAGTCTTTGTTGAGTCCAAGCTGATAGTGTCAAATTTGCAAATGAACTGAAGCAGCAGTTTCTCTTGAAGTCTGGTCCTGAAGTTTTTTGCTGCAGGATAGCCACCTTAAGGTCTGCTATAGTGTGGCCAGGGAGGTTGAAGTGCTCTCCTACAGTTTGTATATTGCCATTCCTGATATCTGATTTGTGTCCATTTATCCTTTCCGTAGTGACTGTCCAGTTTGGCCGATGTACATAGCAGAGGGGCATTGCTGGCATATGAATGGCGTATATTACATTGGTGGACGTGCAGGTGAATGAACCAGTGATGGTATGGCTGATCTGGTTAGTCCTATGATGGTGTCGCTGGTGTAGATATGTGGCAGAGAGTTGGCATCGAGGTTTGTTGCATGACTATCAGCTCTGGACTCAACAAAGACTGTGAATGGCTTGCCAATTACAGAACCAGTTTCTCCTCCTTGGTTTTCACCACCTCTACTGCAAACAGGGCCTCACCCTCCCTGACTGAACTAACTCGTTATCTCTAGCTTGTTGCTAGCAATATATACCTGCCCCTGGAAATTCCACTACTGCGTCTGACGAGTGGGTTTCACTCACGAAGCTCCCGCCCAAAACGTCTGTTAGTCTATAAGGTGCCACAGGATTCTCTGCTGCTTTTACAGATCCAGACTAACACGGCTACCCCTCTGATACTTGACATCAGTCAATAGTTATCTTAAGGGTCATTAGGAAGAAAGAAGATATCCATTTGAAAAACATGCAAGAGTTCAGTACAGGAATTACAGGACACCACTTAAGAACAGCTTTTCTAAGTGCTGGAGAGAAACATCTGCATGTTCAGTTAAGGAAAGGATGAGAACAGGGTAAGAGAAAAAATTAGGTCCAAGGAAGCCACTACACTAAGTGGCTGGTTTTCCCAAGTCAACTTGACATCCAGTATTACAGAAAGCAGCAGTAAGATAAGCAGATTGCCTGCCAGATACTGTATTACCTCTTATTATGGAAGAAAAGATCAGTAAGGACAACAAAATGCAGCCCAAACCATTCTAGTCTATACCATAAGTCCAAAACATTTCAAAACTTTTGCAATTGACTTTCTTGAAACTCTCATGTTTTGTAGAGGATTAGCTTTTTAGTAACTTGTTGGATATACAGTTCTCAAAAAGACTAAATATATACCAAGGGGTTCCTAGAGCTATACAGAATGCTCTTACCAGCCTTTTTAAAGCATTCAGCAGCTTTAATGGCATGCATGTTACACATTGTACACTTAATTGCTGATCTGTGCTTCTGTGGACAGAGATGTATATAGCTTCTCAAGGAGTGCCTTTTTTCTTTGCATCCATCTCAGCAAGAAGCAGCCAGATTTCAGTCACCTAGTGTCCTTCACCAAATAGCAGTTCTCTGTAGTTGATTCTGACATACATTTCTCATAGCAAACATATTTAGAGAAGCTTTATGATGCTTTCCATATGCATGTTGACTCTTTTTAAGATTGGTAAAGTAAAATCAATAAAGGCTTTACTTTTAATTTAGCATCAAAATCCAAACTCAGCTGAGGTGATTAATGTTTTTTTCTCCTTAAGTAATTCACAGGGGTGTTATGAAGATTGTTTAAAATTTGGCGAGTGCATTGAGATTCTTAAGTGAAAAGTGCTATCAGGAGTGTCGATTATTGTACTGTAATTAAAATTCTTCATATTCAAGTGTGGCAGAAAGGAAAACATGCAATCACCTGCATAACTTTAAGCTATGGAAGTGGCCCATTGTGTAGCTCAGATTTCTGGGAAAATGAAGAATGACACTTTACCTTCCTATTGTATTAACTTAATCTTTTATATTCATTTTAGTTAACAAGAAACGTCCCTTTTCCCTTGAAAGCAAACATGTCCCTATCACAAGTGTCGTCCTTTTTTTTCTCTGCTGGTGAAGTTTCAGCTGACAGACAAGTATTGCTCTGAAAGAAAGACAATTATGGACATGTTAACATTATAGAAATAAGATGGGCCCAAGCCACACAGTTGAGATCCAGATTTCAAATACCTTCTGAAACTGAACCATCCAAAACTGATTTTTCTTCTGCGTTTTTGCAGTAGCAAGAAAAGTGTTCAGACATGTCTACTCACAACAACAAAAAAAACACCTCAATATTAGAAGCAATTTACACTTCATTCTAAGTGCACTTAGCTATAAATTTAAATCATTATTTCTTTAGGGTGAAATATACTTGGTACAGTGGTTCTGCAAAGGTCCCTATATACCACTTATGTCCCAGTTCAGTAAGGTATGTAAACTAGGGTTACCACCTGGCCAATATTTCACCAGCCTGGCCAGTTTCTTTTATGGGTTTGCCAATTGCAAGAAAAATAATTTAATTTGCCAGGTTTTTTTTTTAATGTGGGTCAAAAGATTTGCATATTATCACAATACACTGGGATATCTAATGTGAGAAGTGCCTGTGTCCAGCTAAAGATGGTGCAGTATTCCCACTTCTGCAGTTTATGTAAGAAAATTATGTTATCAATCTTATCTATATGTGTTCTCTCTATAGGTACTATAAGTGGCTGTTGAAGGAGGAGGAGGTTGCAGAGTTGCCTTGTGGTGAGGGATTGAGGTTGTGGTGGGCTTGCCTTGGGGGTGGGGAAGGGGGGGCAGAATGCCAGGTGTTCTGATTGTCTGAGGAGAAGGAACTCAGCTGTCCATGAAAACATTAGTTTCTGACAGTACATTCTGTCCATGGCAGAATCTTTCTGAATCAGGGCTTAAAGCTGTTACATAGAGAATAGGAGACTTGTGCAAGCCTGCTGCAGTGAGGAAAAAAATTACCCATAGGCTAATGCCTTCAGCTTTATTCAGGCAAAGCTTCCACTGCTTAGTTTGGGAGCTTTGCCAGCATACAGAACATGGCCCACTGGTTTCACATTGAACAAATACCATTTGAATACTAGCAACTTGAGGGAAGTGTAACAATGATGTACACATCTGGTAAAATTGAAAAACATTTGTATTCCTGGACTGTTAATTAATAAACATACTGTATTACAGCTAAATTAATTGCATTCTTGTGGCACATAAAAGTGTGACTCTCGTCTAAGTCTGCAAAGAGAAGGAGACTACATTTGCCAGGACAATGCTTTCTTGTAGGTTTAGGTGATGCATTTGCTGTGGCAGAAAAGAAACTGTTAAGTGCAGCAAAAAATGGATTCCTCTGCTGACATTAGCTGATTGCACATCAGCAGAAAGTATATTATTAAGCTAGGTTAGTGATGGCCAACTTCATTTTCTCTTTCCCCACCGTTCTGCACACCTTAATGAGAAGAATCTTCCTGAAGTCTTTGGCTTTCTAAAATTTGCTTCAGGGCAGTATGAATTTTTAGCATCCTAAATGTAATGAAAAATTCCAGAAGATGTAAAAAAATGTAATAAATTAAAAATAAATTTCTCAAAGCAATGAATCACAATTAGTGACCGATACTGCGACAGTTATTCAAAATCCCTCCTGAATGTTACAAATGCAGCCAGATACACTTTCTACATCTAATAAGGCCCAATGTTTATGACATTCTGTCCAAAAGACCTCCTTGCTTTATTAAATCTCACTATAAGCATCTGAACTGCAGTGCTTTCCATAATAATTAAAAAAGCTTGACTCCCAAGTCTGACATTATAATGAGGATGGAGGTCATAATATAAATAAGACGCTGCATCATTCAACATAGGCCCAGTTCACAAACGAAAATAGAAATGCATGTCCTCCATGTGGTAACCTTACTGTATACATTAAAAAGTCAGACTATTTAAAAAAATAACATTTGTTGGGTCTTGTAAATACAAGCTAAAATCGGCACCGCATAGAAGATAAAAGAATAATTTGCACATTTTTTAAACTGCAGAAGTACAGATGTTTATACAATATCAAGAGTTTATATGTAACATGATATACTTTAATTTACTTATACTAATGGAAGACGGAAAGATTTCTTTTGTGCTTCCATATGCGCCCTAATGTGCATATGCATATTTTTGCACGTATGGGGTTGCTAACTCAGCTGTCCTGGCCTAATTCCAACTTGAACAATTCTATCTCTTTTTCCCTATAGTTTCATTTAGAGGCAGTAATTTTGATTTCCTTTTCTGTAATAATAGTGTGTGTCTGTCTATCTGGCATGTATATGTGTACTATAGACGTTTAGAAAACTTTCACTCTTCTTTTGGTTTAAGTAAACGTATCTCAATTATATATAAGACTTTTATCTGTATTGTGCCTTTTATTCAAATAGTATTGTACAAAATAAGACCCCCAGTGCTGAAAAGAACACCAGCTGCATACACTCTTACTCCTACATGGAGTCTCTTTGGGAGGCATGGTGGAGAGCACTGAGATATGGTGTGGGGGTTGACTTTATGGGGATATAAGGGTGCATTCAGGTCTCTTTGCTGGATCAGGTCCTGTGTGTCTGTGTGTGGGTGTGTGTATACAAACATGACATTGCCATCTACAGAAGTGCATCCGTTTCTGGGTAAAGACCACAAATGTTTAAGGGCCAGAAACTGCAAGCTGAAGAGCACCATCAACTCTCCTTCACTTCATTAGGAGTTGAGGATGTTCAGCATCTTTCAAGGTTGGGCTCCAGAGCCTAAATCCTGCGAACTCTTACTCATGTGCCTAACTTTATTCTCATGAGCAGTTCCAAAAGTACTACTTACATGCTTAAAGTTAAGCACATGCATAAGAGTTGGCAAGGATAGGTCCTGAAATTAGCACACTTGACATTACAATGCTATTAGAGAAATGGTGTGAAGTATGCTGCATTCAGCTGAATTGTACTAAGAATTTTAAAAAGGCTGATTGGAATTATTTAAATTGGAATTTGGCCAGGACAGTAGGGTTAAAATTCCATATTCTTGCAAAAATTGCTATAGGATTTTTAATTACTACAACTGGCCAGGACCTTGTTTTACCTCTACTTTGGAAGATTACACATCTAATAGCATGGTTCTCCTTTGCAGCATGTATGGGCATTGATTCAGGGTTTAAAAGACAGGGTAGTATGGACAGTCACCTACACCATTTCCCACAGCAACGTTTTCATTAGAGGTCTCCGAACCAAGTTTCTGTTCAACCCTATGCTGTTAGCTGACATTTTCACAAGCTTGATGTGATAGGATGACTTCCTGGGTAATACGGTTTTATTTTCTGATCAAATAAATTGCACATACTTTTTGCATAAATCGGATAATGCATAAATTGTATTCAATAATACTAGATTGTCTCTAGAAGATATTTTTTAAAATAGCCAACCATGTATTGTGATTTTAGATGGGAAGGAGCATTTTTTTAAAATTAATACACTAAAATAGATAGAAAAATAGTTAAAGCCAGTGTATGTGCAAATATACTTAGGGTGACCAGATGTGCCGATTTCATAGGGACAGTCCTGATATTCTGAGCTTTTCCTTATCCAGGCTCCTATTACCCCCACCCCTACCCCAATTTTTCACACTTGCTATCTGGTCACCCTAAGTATACTACACAGGCAGGCCAACCCCAGGATACAACTAAATAACTATAGCTTTGTTGTACTCTAGCTCCTAAACTGAATCAGTGGCCTTGCTCAAACTTGGAGCTTGCTGCTGACTTGTGGGCATCTGTTTCACTGAAAAAGTATGTTTTTCACCCCAGAAGTGGCTCAGATGCTAGAAAAATGCATCTCTAGATAGAGATTTATCCTCAGGTGATACCAGCTTCGCTAAACCAGATACATGTATGGCTGCTCTTTTGTGCCACACAGCTGGGACATGCCAGTGAATCTGGCCTCTGATTTATAACTCTTAGAGCACAATCCTGGATGTATGCTGGGATGGACAAACACTGTTCTGAAAAGGGCTAATGTCATCTTCCCTGCAATACTTGCCAGCTATAGTAATCCTGATTGGAATGACCTTCACCAGGAGGAAATAAAAGGGACGAAGCATACCTGACTGAGGCATATTGAGTCTGAAGCCGAAAGAACATAGGATGAGGGCTGAGGAGTCCTACTCTATGAAGCCAACATTGCAGCTGATTCTGAGAAAAAAAATTGTTAAACTTTTTTCTTTATTGTCTATTTGTGTATTAATTTCTCCAGACAAAAGTTGTGTTAATTTATGGTTTATGTTGTTCAAGTGAAAATCCCACTAACACAATCATAAAACATCAAGGAAATCAATAGTTAAGGTAATACTAACCAGCAGGCCTAATACAATTCATATGTTTAATCACTCAAATACCATTGTACCCTAAAGTACTCACATATGGATCCTCTCCACAACACACTCTCTTTCAATTCCAACATATTATTACCCAGGTTACATACATCAAATTCCTCACAAACCCTTAAACTACACAAACTCTGACTTTGTTCTCTTTAGGACCCACTAAGATACAGTACATTTGTAAAGTGGAAGTATGTCTTTTTTAGCAGAGTTTCCTAAACTTGCTGAGGGCAGTAGGGGACATAATATGGAATTGTAATGGTGTTGGGGATAGGATTGGGGTGGTGGTAATACCGGGAAGAGGAGCATAGCTATGCACACGTTAGTATGGAACAATGGGAAAGGGCATGGAGGAGCGTGGCATAATGGACAATTCTGCACTGGCATATCCGTGGTGGAAGTTTCTTCCTACTGAAGTTAGTTAGTGATTGGCATCTGTCCTGAGGGATGAGGGCTGCTGTCCTTTAGATATTATATTCTAGTTAGTGAATTACCTTTATTTAGTTTTTTATGTGTACAGGAGAGCACCCTAAGGGCCAAATGCTGTGCTGCCTCTGACAGAGAGAGTGTGGGGCATGGAGAAGTTACTCTTTGCATCATACATTACAATAATCATTCTAATCAAGAAGACGTATGGTAGGGGCACACCTCGACACTCCTTTGAATAGGTATGTGTGCTGATGATTACATTTGCCAGGTAGGGGCCAGCATATACCCTATTTGGAGACAACCTATAGAGGCTAATTTGGATGCAGGACTTCTCCTAGCACTCTCTTGAACATTTTAGTATTGTTTACATAGGAAGTAAAGGACAAGCATTTTCCTACAATCCACCCAGGTCCTAACAAAACAAAGGACAGCAGCAGTGTACCCAAACAGGACATGGTCCAACCATAAGAAAATAGTTGTGTAACACACTATATTAAAGGAATTGGCACATGAAATGCAAGCCCAATAGCAAGAATTTTTAATTAATCTGTAAACTCAGGGTTGGTACCCTTAGACTGGAGAATTGCTAATATAGTTCCTATTTTTAAGAGAGGAAGAAAAAGTGATCCATGAAACTGAAGGCCCACTAGTTTGACCTCAATTGTATGCAAGATCTTAGGACAAATTTTGAAAGGGAAAGTAGTTAAGGACATAAAGGTTATTGATAATTGGGGAAAATATAACATGGTTTTACAAAAGATAGATTGTGCCAGTCCAACCTGATCTCCTTCTTTGAGAAGATAATTTATTATTTAGACAAAGGAAATGCAGTAGATCTAATTTACGTGGATTTCAGTAAGGCATTAGATACAGTTCCACATGGGAAATTATTTGTTAAATTGGAGAAGATGGAGTTTAAAGATGAGAATTGAAAGGTGGATAAGGAGTTGGTTAAAGGGAGACTACAATAGGTCATACTGACAGGTGAACTGTCAGGCTGGAGGGAGGTTACTAGTGGAGCACCTCAGGGACTGGTCTTGGGATCAATCTTATTTAAAAATGTTATTACTGACCTTGGCACAAAAAGTGGAGGTGTACTAATAAAATTCGTAGATAATCCAAAAATTGGGAGGTGTTGCCAATACGGAGGAGACCAGAATAACATACAAGAAGATCTGGACAACCTTGTAAACTGGAGTAATAGAAATGGGATGAAATTGAATAATGCAAAATGCAAGGTCATGCATTTAGGGACTAACAACAAGAATTTTTGCTATAAGCTGGGGATGTATCAGCTGGAGTATCAGAAAGAGAAAGACCTCGTTGTATTGGTTGATCACAAGATGACTATGAGCCACCAGTGTGATGTAGCCATGAAAAGGGCTAATGCTAGGATGAATCAGGCAAGATATTTCCAGCAGAGTCAGGGAAGTGTTAGTACCATTACATAAGGCACTAGTGAGACCTCATCTGGATACTGTGTGCAATTCTGGTTTCCAATGTTTAAGAAAGATTATTTCAAATGGGAACAGTGAAGAGAAGTGGTATTTGGATGGATCTAAGAAATGAAAAACCTACTTTGAGAGGAGACTCAAAGAGCTTCACTTGTTTAGCCTAACCAAAAGAAGGTGGGGAGAAATGTGACTGCTCTCTAAAAATATGTCAGAGGGATGAATACCAGGGAGGGGAAGGAGTTATTTAAGTTAAGCGCCAATATGGACACAAGAACAAATGGATATAAACTGGCCATCAACAAGTTTAGGTTTGAAATTAGACGAAAGTTTCCAACCATTAGAGGAGTGAAGTTCTGGAACAACTTCCCAAGGCGAGCAGTGGAGGCAAAAAAACAAACTAGCTTCAAGACTGAGTTTGATAAGTTTATGGAGAGGATGGTATGATGAGACTGCTTATAATGGCATGCAGCCAATCTGCAACTGGCAGTAGCAGAAGTCGCCAGTGACGGGAGATGGGGCACTAAATGAGGAGGGATCAGAGTTACCACAGAGAATTCTTTGCCAGCTGTCTGGTGGATGGGTCTTACCCACATGCTCAGGGTCTAACTGATTGCCATATTTGGTCAGGAGGTCAGACTAGATAATGGTCCCTTCTGACCTTAAAGTCATATGCTACAGATGCTAAAGAGATTTTCTAAGGCTTATTTCTAGTATTATTGATTTATCTTACTCATGGTATTCTCATGATATTTTTGAGAGCATTCTACATACCAAAGTAAAAACTGCTGGCTTTCTTTTGTTTTATGTCTTGTGACAGAAAAAGGGACTGCGAGCTTTTGGAAGCTGTCTGGTTCAATAATCATATCACTGTCATACAGTTGCAAAGGTAATTGAATTTTCCACTTGGACTGGTATTGGGTGGAATTTTTTCTTATTAGAATCTTAATAGAAGATGGCCAACAGTTGTACCAGAAGGGAGTCATATCTTTCACATTGTTCTTTGAAAACACAACTGCTCTTGGACATTACAATGTGTATGCGTGATTGTGACAGGGAATGTTTCCCCTCCACTTCTGCTTTCTTGTATAAATGGCTCTAATATCTCTGGGTTGTTGTGATGGAGTGTCTAAGAAGCAGTTCTGGGCTAAAGAGGCTTCCCCGCCTCTGCCTTTGCTAAGCATGCTCTGGTGGAGGCGGGGTATAAAAGCCAGCCAGGCAACTCAGTCAAGGGCTTGCAAGCCAGGGAGGAAGACATTCCCTGGGTGCTCTAGCGAAGGACCAGAGCTGAGCCCACACTGAGCTGGGGAACAGAGGTGCCACAGTGACAGAGTCTAGGGCTGGAAGGTGATGTTCTCCACAGACGGGATGCAGCCTGAGGTAGTAAGCCAGAGGTAGTAAGCAGCCAGACGAGATGCAGGCTGAGGTAGTAAGTGACCCAGGGAAGCTGACAGATGAGCGCTCAAACCAACCTCCTAGGGCCCTGGGTTGGAACCTGGTAGAGTGGGAGGGCCCAGGTTCCCCTACCCAACCCTGCACTATATCCACTCAGCAGGGTTGCTGCCCTGAGGACTGTATCCATTAGACAAGGTTAGTGCCCCCTGGAGAAGACCCATTAGGGGAGACTGTCACCATAGACAATAACCACTATGAAAGTGACCCCACTTTCTTTGCCCCCCCATTCCCCTGATCACAGTTGTAAATGCCAACATGTAGTTTTTGTGTTATCTCTACCACCACCACTTCTTTACAATCCTGTGCAGCAACTTTGTTTACAGTGACATACAAACATCATTTTGCCATAGAGAACAGAGGGAAGAGATCTGTCCACGGACATCTCCTTTTCCCTGGCCTTGTTAGATCCTTCCTCTCTCTCTTTGCACTTCCCTCTTTTGTGCCTTTCTAATCTTTCAGTTAATGAGCTCCCCAGCTCTCCCCAGCTTAGCCTGATCTAGTAATTAACCTCATTCAGGCCCTTCTCTGGGGAAACTACATGGACTAGCAATAACCAGAGTGCTGGTTCAGCTGCTAGTTCTCACCCGTCACAGTGATGTATAGGTAAGTAATTTGTTACTACAAATCTGGCTAAGCCTAGCCATTGTGGATTAGAACATTAACTCAACAAAGCCAGGACTGTTAGGCTTTCATGTTTCTGGAAAGTGTTTCTATTTCATTTAATGAGTCACCTGTGCTATCAAAGGAAGCTCCAACCTACTTCACATTGTAATGTAGAAACTAGTAAATGATATAGCAGGCTTCCCAGTCTTGGTGGAAGACTCCCACTCTTGTGCATAAGTGGTGGAAAGTTTCAAGTACAAGGGGCAGTGTGGAAAGATGTCAGGAAAATGAATCTGGAAAAAGTAAATGAAGAGGTGGAATGAAAGAAGCAACTGGGTGAGAAGTTAGAATTGAAAGCCTAACTAGACTTCTCCAGCTCATTCTGGGACTGGGCCAGTGCAGAATCAGGGAGATGTAACTTCTCCTGCCCCTCTCATACTTAACAGAGTTCAGCTGCAGAGAAGACTCTGGTCTAAAATGTGTAGCTCAGTTTTGCTCATGTTCAGTTTGAGTTCATGTGGGACTCTGCGGGTGAGATATTTCAAAGGCATACTTATGTGATGCAAGATTGAGCAGAAGTAGTGGCACCAGGAGTGGTCAGTTAGGTTTGTAATTCATTTGTGTGGCAGGCATTGAACAGATCAATAAGAATGAGGATGGAGAAGATGTCCTTAACTTTCTCCGTGAATTGTGACATTGGAAAAAAGGATAGAGGAACTTCAAATGGTCCCTATATTTGCATTGCCAAACACACTGCAGTTGGGTGAGACATGCTGGCATGAGCTGATTAAGCCAAATGCCAACTCAGGATGAAATTCACTCTAGTGCAGAGCATCTGCCCAAGCCTCATTTTAACCCTCCTCTAAAACAAAATTGAAGGGCTAAATGGTGTGCAAGACCTTATATGGGCTGTCTGTATCTCTTCATGTCAAGAGTTCAGAAACTATTGACTATTTGGCATGTGACAGAAAGGTCAATAATGTGGTCAAGCAGTAAACGATGTAAAAGTATTTTTGGTCAGATGACTCTGACCCATCCAACTGTACTGGAGTGCACATATATTAAAAAGCAGGATAAATTATACTGAATAATAAATCATTTTAAATACATGACATTCACACACTAGATAAAGCTGCAATTGGAATGTATCATCTTAATGAAGAAAATGAAGTAGAGAGATGTGAATACTAAATGATTGCATACATTAATTATACATGATGAATTGTATATTATGTTAGTTATTTCTTATGCTATTCCCATTTTAGCTCTGTGTTTTTAGTGTATAATTGTCTTGTCTTCTTTTCTTGTTTGGATAGTTGTTTGCTCCTTACTATGCTTATTTTGAGTTTATAGATGCAATACTCTGCCTGTATCTATGAAAGCCATCATGCTATTTTGCAAAGGAAGAGAAAGCCTTGCAAGCATGGACAGGATATAATGTGCTTACATAGCTTGCTCTGCCAGTAATGAAATTTAATAGGAAATGTTGATACTGTGCCAGTTATAAGACAGTGCCACATGCCAGCATGATTATTTAACTAATAGGATTAGCAAAACAGGAAGCCTTGGGCTTGTGGCATGTGTCCCACTGCCAGAAATGTCTCTCTTCCAAAGGTTGAAACCATAGCATCTATATGTTAATTTGTTTGAACTACAAAAACCTCACAGGAAAATCCTTTCTAAAAGTCTTGTATGCTTGGATGTATAGACTGTTCATATAATTCCTATGTCTTTCATTGCCACTGTTCCACAGCCAATTGGGACAAGAACTCCCAAAACTCAAGGGACAAGAACTGTGTAGCTTATGCTGGGAAAAGAATGAGTGATGTAACTAGTTTTACCCTGGTACATACATAATTTGCCTTCAAAGGATATGTTGCTTTCACACACCGTAGTACATAGCTCAGGTTCTTAGAAATTTCTCAATGCTTTTTCCAAATAAGATAAACATGTTTTAGAGTTTGGCTTTTTTTGGCCATATATGAAAATAATACACATTCATGGCTATGATGAATAGGTGGCACTTCCATCTTAAGCAAAAGGCAGCTCTAATCACTGAAAACTGCTCAGATTCTAAACCTTTTAAAGAACCAACTGAGCCATCACTTAGCCTCCAGATTATCTGAATCCCCCCCTCAACTTTTGGTCAGGATTGTTTGGACTTTGGGTTCTGCACGAGGGCTGACACTTGCAGTGCTGGTTTTTGGTCAGATCTAGACCTCGGATGGGCCTATTTCTATTTATGAGTTTGTGGCAGGGAATATTGGAGGACACTGTCACAATATTTCCTTCTGCTCAGGCTTCTCAACCTCCTTTCTCCCAGCTCCATCCAGGTCCTGTCTCCCACTTCCCAGAGACTTGGTTGCCCCAGGGTTCTCCCACAACCCCCCAGACCCAGCCACTTTTCATAGATTTTGTGCCCCCAGACAAAGACCTACAATTTTTTTACCCACATGCCTTCACTTGTTAACCTCCTTGTTTCTGGTAGTAAAAAAATAACTGAAGTTACATGGTTACACTCGTTTTTCAGTTTGTGGGATCTCTTTTAATACCTCCCAAAGACCTGGCATATGCCAAAAACCCATTCTTTGTTTAATGTCAATTCATACTCTTCTTCCTACTAAATTTGGCTTTTAGCTTTATTAGTTGATCCTGTAGCTCAAATAGTAGCATTCTGTAGTGCTAGAGGTTCAGTGTTCAAATCCTGCGGATGATGCATAATAGGTGGGGGTATGGTTATTACAAAATAGTTGTAATAGCAACAAGGCCTAGTAGATGGACCACAAGACTAAGCTTCAGGGGACTTCAATTCTATTTACAGTTCTGCTAATGGCCTACGGTGTGACCTGGGGCAAAATGCTTCACTTTTCTGTGTCTCAGTCTCTCCGTCTGTAAAACTGGGATAAAGATCCTGACCTCCTTTGCCCACTCGGAGATCTACTGATAAACAGTTCCAAATAAGGTAATATTACTATTTTGAAAATGTATGATCAGTTTAAGGTAGAGGAGGTTGGGCACTCAGTAGTCTGGCTGGCCTGCAGTAAGGGAGTACATGCTTTATCCCTTTCTGCCAGGATTGTTGCTGTTTGTATTGCAGTATCATCTGAAGCCTTCAAACAGAGATTACAGATTCATTGCAGTAGGCGCTGTAAAAACAAATAACACAGACAGAACCTGCCCCCAGGAGAGCCCAGCCTAGGAATTAGACAACATACAACAGTGAATAAACAGATAAATGGAGGTGAGGGGAGAGGGAAGACAAGGTTATAGTAGAGACAGTTGTGTTATGTAAATTAATAGTAACACTGGTCTCCATCATCACAGAAAGGATGGGGTTTTCATTGCAGGGTACCTTTGTTTTCTTTCACCTGTCACTTGCCTTGCCTTTTCAGATATAAAATACTATGTAGTAAGTGAAAGAGAGTAAATATCCAGTTGGCTAGCTCTGGGTATGATGACTGTGTATCGTTTGAAAATTGTTAAATTTGGGAGGATGCCCTATAGTCAGAGATGGGGCCTGTTGGGTCACCGGGCTAACATCCAAAAGTCAGGCCACAAGAGCCAAATTCTTTTTGTCTGATAACATGCCTAGCATTGACAGTATCTCATTCCTTGTGACATAGCAATAAGGCGGTGACCTGCAAGAGAAATTAAGTGCACAGTCGAGGGACCTGGTAAGGCATAGTTAGTTTCCATTGCTGCTTTCTTATGAGGAAATTAACAAAGGTGGCATTTTAGTATGTTTAGTTCTTTAGTATGTTTGAAGAAATCACACATTTGTTTACTATAAAAGATTACAAATGTGTTTAATGAAACATATGGCTATTTATTGTGATCAAATGCTATATTTTCTTTTGAGATTTTTTTACTCGGCATATTTCACATCTTAATATTGTTATGGAAATAAACATTCTACCTAACTGTGACATGTTTGTTTTAAAATTGTTCCACAGTGTAATCATGTATTGCTTAGGGAAAGAAGAAAATACATAATTATTTCTGCAGTATACATAACCTACAACTATTCAAACCCTTCTCAGAACACAGAACTCTGTTTCCTCATGAGCTTTTCTGCTCATCACTACAGTATTGTGCTTTACAAACATCACTTAAGGTATTTTCATAGTGAGGTGAGAGGTATTATCCCCCTTTCACAGATGGGGAACGGAGGCAGAGAGATTCAGATCAAAAGTGGGGAAGTGGTAGAAGCTCACTGTGCATAAAGGGAGAGAAGCATAGGAGGAGGAACAAGAAATGCCGTCTCCAGGCTGAGAAGAGGCATCCTGTCTGTTGCTAAGGCAGTTCCTTGGTAGCTGGTGCCCTGTGCCATGTTCTCTCTCTCCCCCATTTCCTTGGCAGCTGGCACCCTGTGCATCAATACCGTCCTGCCTCCCACCCAGGAGCCAAAGCCCTGTTCCCCACCCCACCCTGGCGCACATGCTTCTGCCTGTCCCCTGGGCCAAGTGTCTCTGCCAGGACTTGCAGTTTCTGGAAGGCAGGGAGAGGAGAGCTCCTACCCTCTCCTCAGGGGCCAGCCCAAACTGGTGCACCATGGCGGCTGCTCCAGCCAATCCTGTGGGTCCTGCTCTTGCCTCTGCCACCTGCACATACTTTAATTGCAGGGGTGCTAGCCCTCTAGCCTCTCTGGTTCCACCACTCCAATCAAAAGTGGCCACTTATTTTGCATGCCCTATGGGAGATGTCTAGGGCCTGATTTCTCAAAGTACTTCGTGTCAGATATAGCACTTTGTGCTCAAAGCACAGCTCCCGTTGACTTCAGTTGCAGTTGTGAAAGCTCAGCACTTGTACAAATCCATCTCCCGGTGTCAAGTGTGGAACCCAGAAAATGAGGCACACACAATTAGTGACTACCTCTGAAATGCTTGAAGTGATTGAAGAGACTTGCCTAGCTTCACAGAGGAACTCTGTGTCAGAAGAAGGAATAAAATCTAATTCTCCAGAGCAGCTTTCAGCTATCTTAAGCATGAAACAATTCTTTGCCTGCCTGCAACCCCCTGCCTCATTCACTATACACCTTCCAAGTTCTGAAGCAAATGAAGCAGGGGTCCTAAAAGTAATTTTCCTGATTCATTCCCAGAACAAGGCCATTATGTGTACTGAATGAGGCAGGGAAAAAAATAGTATGTGGTCATGTTATTAAAGATTGTATCATAATGTGCACACACAAAGAGCCCAAATTAAGGCGGCACAGGCAATCTGAATTCTGGCATTTTCTGACTTCTGAGTGTTTGTCTATCTTGGCAACCAGAATAATGTTCTTTTAACATGTTTTTGAGTGTCATTTCCTACTTAATTAAAAAAGAAATCTGAAAACACAGAAATTCCATTATATTGGCATCATGTTGACACTCTAATGGGTCATCAGCAGGGTTTGAATTTTTAGTTCAACAATACAGAGAACTGCCACTTGAGCTAATGGAGTAACTTACCGAAGTAGTAGGCTGTCCTGTATGTGGACCAGCACTAGAGATTGATTAAACATTTTGTCAGTTAGTTACATGGATATTTGCTGACAGCAGAGGAATGGTAAGACTCAGAAATCATGGGTTCCATTCCAGGCTCTGGAGGGGAGTGCTCTAGTGGTCACATATTTGTCTACTCCACTCCCTTCAACCTGGTCCCCTCATGCCCACTCCCAGACTTTCCTAATCTCAGTCTGCCTTCTCCCCCTGCTCTTCATCTCTATTTGTCTCTCTCCTTCCCCTGCCGCCCTGGTCACCTGGCTTCCAATCTTCTTCCTTGGCTCCTCATCCAATCTCCTCTCCCTCCTGCCTGTTTTTTTTGCCCAGCCAGTCCTAGTTCTCCCCCTGCACCCAGGCTCCTCACTAGATCTGTCTCTTCTCCCTTAATCTCCTTCTTCCAACTGGATTGGTTCCCAGTGTCCCCTGTCAGTTCCTCCTCTGATTTCAGTCTTTTCCCCTCTAGCTGTCTCTTTGTCTGCCAGTCCCAGTCTCCTTGTCCACATAGTTCCAGTCTTCTCTGAGGTCAGACTAAATGATCTAACAGTCCCTTCTGGACTTAAGTTCTATAACTCTGTGTATCCTCTGGTTCTCAGCTCCCAGTCTCCCTCCACCCGGCTCCCAGTTCTAATCTCCTTGTCCTAACAGTCCCAGTTGTCCTTACGAGGTTTCAGTCTCCTTGCCCAACTAGTTCCACTATTTCTTCTGGAATTTAAAACATCAGAAGTAGCCCTGAGGAGCTGGATGCTTTTCTAAAAATGTTGCTGTATTTCAAACTTGAATTAATTCAAGGAAGTCCTATGGCTGTGATATGCAGGAGATGGACTAAGTGCTCAAAATGGTCCTTTCGGGCTTTAGAATCTACGAATCATGCAGCTTCCTCATGCCAGCAGCATGAGTCATTGAGAGCATAAGAGAGACAGCCTTCCTGCTTTTAGATCAGATGTCTGGCCCTGGCCTCGTCCACAGCAGCCCAGAGATGCAATTGCAGAGAAAGTCCTGTTCAGCTCCCTGAGTCTTCAGGCTATACTATGCTCATTCTAGATGGAATCTTTAGCAATTTAGCTGCAAAACTGTAACAAGTCTTTACTGACCATGTACATACTGAGATTGTCAAAGGCTTATAACATGGCCCAATCTGGGCAAATATCGACAGGGATGGCAAAAAGACACATCTTTAACACAAAAGCCAACCCCCTGCCAAAATTCAGGTTCCTGTTCTGAAGCATAGGGGTACTAGCGCTTTTCAAAGAAGAGGTTGCCAGAATTTTTTAACGTGGCAAAACAACTTTTTTTATACTTGCCTTATTCTTGGGAACAGCTGAACAGCTCGCTGACATTCTCCATAAAAAACTCAACCTGAGTTACATATTCAGCCTGGACATCGTCAGTACTAATGGTTAAAGTTTGGCAATATTATAAGCAACTGAAAAGAAGGTGTTAGAATCAGAAATTTAGGACAACCTTAATAGGCAGTTCTACCAGCCTCAAGTATAATTAAATTCTACTATCTAGGATCAAAATAATAGCATATTAATCTGACCATGTGTATATTTTATTTAGTGCTTTGATTTTAGAAAAGATTTGGTATTATTACTATCCTAACTTGAAGCGAACTGAAGTAGACACAAGCCAAATCTTATCTTAAGTACATGGGTTTAAACCACTGAAGTCAACAAAAGTTTTAGAGACTTCAGTAGGCATTATCAGGAAGTATCACCTGAAAGCAAAAATTTACGTTGAGTTGAGAGTTGTGTTCAGTTGTTAGATCTGACTGTATTTGTTAGAAGGCTTTTAAGTAGAATATATTTTGAGAATATTGGGTTAATCTTGCATGAAATTCTTCATGAGAAAAGCAGAGAAATATTTCATACAAAAAAGAGAAATTAATAACTTAAACTGAAAAGGGTGTAATTGTGAAAGTCGTTCAGCCTCTGACAATCATATATCCTCTTTTAGTTCTTTTAGTTTTTTTAGCTTTTAATTTGTGCTAACATGTAATTATATTAGAGATGGGCCCAAAGTAGAATACCACGTCCAATTCCTCCTCCAACTTTTAATCTGTGGAGATCTGAATGCAGATCGGAACTTTTCAATGTGATCTATCTATGATACTGTTTTTTGATAATACCCTGGTTCATTCTAAAAGCCCCTGCATAAGAGTGACCATGGTTTTCATAGACCACTTCCACCTCCTCACACACCAGTTTTCCTGTGCTTGGTTCTCCAAATGTTTTATTTGGTGGACCAACAAGACACAGTCAACAGACTGAGAACCATTGTCATAAAACATTGGAGTGTTATCTGATCTTGCCTGTTGCACAATCATGTCACTGAAACTAATGAGCAATAATTAAAAAAAATGCTATCTGGGCTCTGACCATAGCATGACAATACATAGCAAGAAGGATTAGGCCAGTCCTTCTGCCCTCTTGGTGTATTGCAAAGTGTAATAGCTTTTGTTTTGGGATTAAATCTAAGAGTAAACACCACATGGTACCTGAAAGAGTTACAATCGCCGCATGCCACAAATGACATATGGCAAGTACTTCATCGGTTGCAGCTTAAATAGAAACAACAACAAGAAGTCCTTGTGGCACCTTCAAGACTAACAAATTTATTTGGGCATAAACTTTTGTGGACTAGAACCCACTTCATCCATGGAGTGGAAAATACAGGAGCACGTATAAATACATGAAAATATGTGAATTGCCTTACCAAGTGTAAGGTCAGTCTAACGAGACAATTCAATTGACAGCAGGATACCAAAGGAGGAAAAATAACTTTTTAACTGGTAATGAGAGTGGCCAATTTCAGACAGTTGACAAGAAGGTGTGAGTAACAGTAGGAGGAAATTAGTATTTGGGAAATTAGGTTTAGGTTTTGTAATGACCCAACCACTCCCAGTCTTTATTCAGGTCTAATCTGATGGTGTCCAGTTTGCAAATTAATTCTAGTTCTGCAGTTTTACGTTGGAGTCTGTTTTTGAAGATTGTTGTTGAAATATTGCCACTTTTAGGCCTGTTATTGAGTGACCAGGGAGACTGAAGTGTTCTCCTACTGATTTTTGAATGTTATAATTCTTGATGTCTGATTTGTGTCCATTTATTCTTTTGTGTAGAGACTGTCTGGTTTGGCCAATGTACATGGCAGAGGGGCATTGCTGGCACATGATGGCATATATCACATTGGTAGATGTGCAGGTGAAGGAGCCCTGATGGTGTAGCTGATGTGGTTAGGTCCTATGATGGTGTCCCTTGAATAGATATGTGGACAGAGTTGGCACTGGGGTTTATTGCAGGTTTTGGTTCCTGGATTGGTGTTTTTGTAGTGTGGTATGTAGTTGCTGGTGAGTATTTGCTTCAGGTTGGGAGGCTGTCTGTAAGTGAGGACTGGCCTGTTCCCCAAGGTCTGTGAGAGTGAGGGTTCGTCCTTTAAGATAGGTTGTAGTTTCCTGATGATGTGCTGGAGAGGTTTTAATTGGGAGCTGTAGGTGATAGCTAGTAGCGCTCACTAATGTACATTCTAACCTATCTTTCCCCCTTCTTGCATATAAGTGTCATTTAGGGGCTACTCCTTCACTAATTAGCCAGAACTACAGATGACTTCCATGGGATTAGAGACTGCAGGATCAACTTCTTCATGTAACTTGTAGCCCCTCTGGGGCGGTGAACAGCTTTGTTTTTAACTGAACCCACCTATTGTTTTCACCTCTGTATCCTTGTGATTATCCTGAAGGTGAACAATATACAGTGTGCAGGATATAGTGGCTCTGTGAAGAGGACAAGTCAGGATTTTAGTGCTTAATTTGCTTTCATGATGCATTCCTCCTCCCCCACCTGCCTTTTCATGCAATTAGTCATTAACTGAAAAGTTCTATGATCAGGGTCAAAGAATTCTCAAAGTCTACAATATAAAACTTGTATTGGCAGCCAGATGCTTGGAAGAATTCAACAACATTTGGTCGTGAACTACCTCTAACCAAGATTTAATTATAATATTCATTACTTCAGAGACTAGGAAAATTCAATATTGCTACCTTGAGGGACCGATAGTAATAAAATAATAAATGGAAATTTCTAAGAAATCAGCCTAGTAAGAGAGTATATCTATATAACTGTAAAACAAACTATCATAATTAAAATAGTCATTTAGCTTCAGATCTATGTGAGTGTATCATAAAGCCTTTAGAGAAATGAGAGGATAAAAAGAGAAACAATTTAAACATTTTTTGCTCAGGTTTTTGCTGGATACTGCAGATCATTATTTTGCGGGTTACATGTGTTTTTTTCTAATTTGGGTCAATGGCACATATATCTTGCTGTAATCCCCCTAACCTTTTATTCCTTTTTGGCCCTTCTCCTGTGCTGTCACACTGAAGTTCAAATTCCTACCCATCTGGCAACTGACAGAACAGAGCAAGGGTCAAGGGCTGCCTTTTCAGAATATCGTACGCCTGTTGCCTGGTCATAATGTCCTTCATTATCTTTCTTTATCTTTGTTTAAAAGGCATGTACTTTTCACATGCACTTCTTGTACTCTGCATCATGGGAACAATTCAACTTTAGTAAAACTATGTTTTAGGTAGCATTTTTCACCTTTTTGCTCTTCTGAAATGGCAAAACATATTTAAAAAGCTCCATATCAGCTCCAAGAACCTTAGAAAAATTGTGGAATGGAGCCAACGGCTCTAGTGTTAAACACATGGTCAGTACTTTCTGAAATTGCATTTGTTTTGGCATTAATAAAAATATACTTATTTACGCCAGGCAGCAAGTTATTAAAATAATCCATTTATTGCAAATGGAGGGCCATGCCTTTTGCAGACAATTCTTTATTATACCTGGCTAGTTGTATATACTCTTGCCTACTGTAATGTACATCAAGAAATATAATTTACTGTCAGTCAGTAAGCAAGAAGGAGCTTGGTCCAAAGTTCACCAAAGTAAATCGAAAGACTCTGTTGCCTTCAACTGATTTTGTGTAAGGCCCAAGTAATTAACAGAGGCTACAAAAGCATGTTGTTTATTTTCTAAAAATGATTTCCACCATTAATAGCATGGCTTGCTGCCCCCTCCCTGCTTTCCAGTACTCTATTATATAGTTTTGACAGGAAGTTATTATTAATCAGACATTTTGTCAACACAGCTATAACAACATAAACAAATTTCCATGATAGGGATTTATTTGTAAACATACAATTTCTACCAATATGGGAGGAGGAAAACAACGGTTCAACTAATTTTATTTTTTCAGTTAGTCTGGTTTATCCAATGAGGATTTGTCCTGGTATTCATATAGCATGAGATACTTTCTCTTATCTAAGTCTCACAGTGATCAAGCCAGTGCTCTGTTCTTCTGTGATTCTTTACATATGAAGTGTTTCCTCCACTACTTTATGTGACTGGATGAATACCCCATACTGGCACTGAAAGTGTTAATGGGAGCTGGAGGGCTCGGTTAGGATACCTAGTGCCAAGCATAGGGCATGTCAAGCTCAATTAAGAATGAGATCTAGCTGGGGAGGACCTGAGTGACTACCTTAAAGGAAGGGCTTAGGTGCAGAAGGAGGCAGGAAGCCCAACAGGGAAAATAAGCTTTGGGATCCACTCCTGAGAAGGAATTTCTGCAAAGGGCCAGGTGAGACAACAGGAAGCCACAAAGATGTTGGACAAGATCCTGTGGTGAGCCTTGACAAAAGGGCAAGACTCCCATGAAGCAGCACAGGGGGTTGTGTTGCCAGAGGAAAGACAAACTGTCATGGAGAGCCTGGTCCGGGGAGGAGTCAGTCCAGGGAGAAAGCATTGACGGTGAAAGCAATATCTCAGGAGGATGTTAAACAGCAGCTACTAAAGTCAGCCACTTTTAAATCAGCAGGTCTGGATAACTTGCACCGAAGTGTTTTAAAAGAGCTAGATGAGGAGCTTGCTAGACTGCTAACGTTGATTTTTAAAAGTCTTGGAACACCTTGGAAGTTTCAGAAGACTAGAAGAAAGATATTGTTGTACCAATGTTTAAAAAGGGTAAGTGAGATGACTCAGGTAGTTCTAGGCCTTTTAGTGTGACTTCAGTCCTGGGTAAGATAATGGAGTAGCTGATACAGGATTCAATTAATAAATAATTAAATGAGAGTAATGTAATTAATGCAAATCAACATGGGTTTATGGAAAACAGATCCCATCAAACTAACTTGATACCTGTTTTGTTGAGATTATAAATTTGATTGATAGAGATTATAGTGCTGATCAAATATATTTAGACTTCTACACCTCGTGATGTTTTGATTAAAAAACTAGAACAATACAAAATTAACATGACACACATTAAATGGAATAAAAGATGGCTAACTGATAGGTCTCAAATAGTGATTGTAAACGGAATCATCAAATGGATGTGTTTCTGTGGGGACCCAGAGGAATTAGTTCTTAGCCCCATTCTATTTAACATTTTTATTAATTTACCTAGAAGAAAACATAAAATCATTGCTGATTAAGTTTGCAGATGACAAAAAAAATGGGGATAAATAATGAAGAGGACAGGTCACTGGTACAGATTGATTTATACTGCTTGATAACCTGGCACAAACAAATGATATGTATTTTAATATTGCAAAATGTAAATGGAGAAAAGAATTTAGGAGAAAAGAATGTCACCCATATTTACATGATGGGGGACTCTATCCTGGGATGCAAAATATTTGAGAGTCATAGCAGATAATCAGCTGAACATGAGCTCTCAGTACGATGCTATGGCCACAAGGATGAATGCAGTCCTTGGATGCATAAATTGGTGTGACAGCTGCTGGAATAGTGTCCAGTTCTGGTGTCCAGATTTCAAGATAGATGTTGATAAATTGGAAATGGTTCAAAGATCCATGAGGATGATTAAAGAATTAGAACATATGCTTTATATTAATAGACTCAAGGAGTTTAATCCATTTATCTTAACAAAGAGATAATTAAGGGGACTGCAGTCTATAAGTACCTACATGGGGAATGGTTATTTAAACAATGGGCCCTTCAGTGTGTAAGAGAAAAGTATAACATGATCAAATGACTGGAAGTTGAAGTTAGACAAATTCAGACTGGAAATAAGATGTAATCTTTTAACAGTGACAGTAATTAACCACTGGAACAATTTACCAAGGGTTGTAGTGGATTCTCCATTACTGACCATTTTAAAATCAAGATTGGAATTTTTTCCTAAGAATTTTGCTCTAAGAATTATTTTAGGGAAGTTCTATGGCCCATATAGGAGGTCAGATGATCACAGTGGTTCCTTCTGATCCTGGAATCTATGAATCCATGGCATAAACTGGGTTACACAGTACAAGGGACAGACAGAACTCTGCAGAGTCCAGGAAAGCGTGAAGAGTCTGTGGAGGATCTGGGGGAAAAGTTCTAGAAACAGGCCAAGGTAGGAAGTGGTCCAGAGAGACAGTTAGGAGTCTCAAAAAGCAGATCTTAACTGCTTGTTACAGGATCCTTGGACTGGGTCCCAGAGTAGAGGGACTGCCTGAGTTCCCCTACTGGCCACTGAGGAAGGTGGTGTGAAAGCCCCCTGACACAAGCAATGTAAGGATTATTGAACCTAGAGTCAATCTGAAGACCTCGCGTAAGGTTATCGGACTATTATTTGTGGGTCCCTCTGCTACCCCAGAATGGGTAGGACTGAGTGTGAGCTGGCCATAGGGAAGAAGAGGTCCACAGAACAGACTGCTATGCCATGTCCAGCCACAAAGGGGCATGCTGGTGGTGTTACCCTTCTATATTTTCTAAGGGGTAGGGCCACTTATTCTAGCAGTGATTGCATGCTAAAGGTTAGCTGATGTAAATAGGACTGCCTAGAACCAGCTCTGGAGCCTGTTGGAGACAGTGGGGCTCCACAAGGATGCACTTGGTCAGATCTGTTTTCAGAATCTTGCCCTAAATGTGCACACAGTAATACTTTTGACAAATGAAGAAACACAGAAAGCTGTGCTACGTAAATGTGAAAAATAAAGAATTCTGTTTGGTACAATTTTTTACCGTGTGTGCCATAAAATATGTTCTTAAAATTTAGTACATTTTTTATCTGCACATCTTTAAGTATCTCTTAGTCAGGTGCGAGAAGGCGAGATCTAGACAAAATATTTCATCAATGGTAAACTCTAGTCACTTTTATTGAACAATCATTAGACTGTCTGTTGTGTTCTCTTAAATAAAATCTTCTGAATTCATAAGCTTTCCATTTTACAATAGGCAATAGTGCTTGACTCTGGCATTTATGGTAAGTAATAAACTTCTTATACAGTATTTTCACTCTCCATTAACTATCAACCTAGAGCATTTAGTGTCATATCAACATAACGTGGGCCTTGATCCTACAAACCCACTACTTGCAGAACTCCCATTGACTAGAATGGAAGTTGAGCAAACCAAGGATTTCTTGTATGAGGCTCACAGGTCTCATGACTGTTGACCTGCACTTCAATACCTATACTAAGGACAGACGGCTATGAAGAGTATTTTCATTATATTGCACTAAGCCAGTACATGATTTGTGGAGTTAAAAAATGGAATATGATATTTTTTATTTCTTAATTTGATTTACCTTGCATTATTATTGCTTCATAAATTCAAACCCATTAGAAATAAAACACTACATTATTTCTGCAGAAAATTATAGGCATAAAAGATAGCATTTCTATCAGTAGATTCTAGCAAAATGATTTACAGAATAAATCAGGCCATAAACTGATCAGGAATTAGATCTGGTATATTAATGTTACTCAAATTCACACATGGGGAGAAGGAAGCAGCAATTGACCACGTATGGGATGGCTGTTTGATTCTGATTTCATCACCAAGTAGTAGAATAATTCCAATTTGTCCCAGCCTCTGCTTCTTTCAGTAGACAAAAGGTTCAGGCCCAGCTCCCTTAGGCATCTATCTCTCATTATTTTCAATGGAAATTAGATGCCTAAATACCTTTTGAGGATTCAGGCCTCAGTTTCTTTTAAGGGAGTTTAACAGAGTTACTATGCTGGCTGGGTCAGTCACATCCACAGACAGCCCCAGAGGGAAAGGACCCCTGGGAGGATGGTCACGTGACGGGATATTTCCTACCTGAGGAAGGCAAAGTCAGCAGCAGCTGGAGGGAAGTTGCCTCAGTACCCTCGAACAATAATAAATAACACATGTTCTGTTACTGAGATCATGCTAGTGTCACCATTCCGGGAGTCTGTCTGCTATGCTAACCTACAAGGAGACTGCAAGGTCACACAATAGTACTGTCAGCAAACAATTTGAGCAAGGCATTTCAACCAAAATTTCTTCTGAATAACTGACAATAGCTGAAAACCAAGGAGAGAAAAGATCATAGACCCAAAGGGATATAAACTTCAGTCAGAGCCATCCATCTGGAATTAACTATGAAGCCATTACATAAATGGTATCATTAAATACTAGAGACTCCTGAATATACTGTAGGTAATATGGCCTAGCAACTTGAGCACTGGCTTGGGAATTGGGATGCTTGGGTTCTACTTCTGTCTCTGCCACTGGCTTATAGTATGACTTTGGCCAAAGTCACTTCCCTTCCTTATGCCTCAGGTTCCACATCTGTAAAATGAGAATAATGACACTTACCTCAAATAGTGCTGGAACTGCGTCCCCTGGCTTGGTGTAGTAATAGTAAAAACAAGGTTTGCACGGTTTCCATCATCAGCACCCGCACTATAAACATTGTTCCAGCACCCCTGCTTACCTCCCTTTGTAAAGTTTGAGATCTACAGATGAAAAGTACCACATTGAGTAACCAAGACTGCTGACCAGGGAAATAACCCACTTTCTTCCCTGGCAAACCAAGGGACGCACCCCACCGATGTACTTATTCACTACAGTGATACTGACTTGGACCCTTAATACATTCCTTGGGTGGTACCCAAGCCCACTTATCTACTGCCGCTTTAAAAACTCTCGCACCCCAATCTGAGTCTGTGATGGTTATGTGATATGTATCTCATGATCCTTGTAACCAATACCTGTAATAACTCAAGCCTGACCTCAGATGTACAGTACCTTCCCTCTTAACTTGTGTATATTTAATTTTAAACATTAACATTAATAAAAATGTTAATTGCATCAACTCAAATCTCTATAGTAGAAGTATCTTCCAAGTGAGCATGTGGCAGACGAGCCCTGCACTCTGTTAATTTCAGTCCTAAAGCTTTTTTGATGTGTCTTTGTGTGTTGATTTGGAAGGTTGTTTGTTGTTGTTCTGGTTAAGCTAAGCAGACAGAAAGCAGCATGGGAGAACTATGGTTGCTCAGTCTCCGCAGAGGGAGTTTTAGAAGCGCTCACGCACCTACGGGCAGACCAGACCACAGGATTAGCAAAAATACAGCTTTTAGGTCCTGCAGATTGCTGAACAAGTTCAACATAACACTGCAGCTCTCAAAGGTATTAATCAGAAAATGATGCTTCTTGAAACCTGCCTGAGAGATCAAGGCAGATGACAAGGCTCAGACTATCAAACAAGTAGTGGCCAGGCAATTCTGGAGTCTTGATAAGCTGTTCTCTGGGTCCTTCACACTTGTAGTCTCAACCTGCAAGTTATTGGAATGTCAAGGATTGACATCTCTTCTTTTCTATGCTATATTTTGAGAGTTCCTTGGATCTTCTTTACAGGATTATACAGGAAATTTAAAGAGCATATTTGACCTCATTATCAAGGCTCCCTGATAGTGACTGTCTGCTGGCCATAACTGTAAAATTATTGCTTTAGCAAGAGAAAATGTTCTGAGTGAGGTTCATAAAGTAGTGACTCCTATAAAGGGGATTACAAATCTTTCTTTATTGAGATCTCTGCCTGGAAGTGCAGAAGAAGGCAATATTTTCTCCCATTAGAAATAATTACAAAGCAAAAATATAAGATGCAGTTGTCAGATATGTTTCTGATACAAAGTACAGTAGCTGGTTTAGCTGATGAAGCTAGGAATTTCTCCTTCTGTCAGCTTAGATTCTGTCCCTCTGTATACCTTTTTTATAATAGCATCCTTGTAAAGATAGAATAGCGCATTTAAGTGCTTAAGAGACAGAACTGAAAGGAAGGGATGGCAAAAGAATTTTTTCCCTCTCCCCTCCCTCCACTTCTGCATTTCTGTGTCTACTCTTCCTTAGGTTTACTTCCCATTGCATTGTCTTTATGCTCCTGAAAAAATCTTCCCTCAAGATAGCATCATTTAATGTAAATGGCATCAACAATTCTAGGAAGAGAGAGAAAATTATTTCTGTTTTGAAATGGAAGAAGACTTACTCTGGCATGTTTACAAAGGATGCATATTTCTGCAAAACCACAGGAAATTGAAGCATAATTGGATCAGGAAAAGTTCTTTTTGTCTCTGAAAGAAAACAAAAGGAGTAGTAACCCTCGCATACACATCCATTAACTTCCTATTGAAAAGGAAGTACATTATAAGGAGGGAACATATAAAAACACTAAATAAAATACATTAAAAGACTAGGTGCATCCATCTACAGTGGAGGACTGAAGATAATTCTGAGACAGTTAAAGATTTCTAAAAGAAATCTTGAATATTTTTTTCTGGGGGCTCTTGAGGCATGGCTGAAAATTTCTGTCTCTCCCTCTCTTTCTCACACACATACACACCTCTCTCATTCTTCCTCTCATTTAGCACCTGATTTACCACTGTGTTGCTTTAGTTACCCTTGTAACTTCTCTGAAGTCAAAAGGACTACCCATTTTCTTAATGTTAAGCACATGCTTATGTGCTTTCCTGCATAGGGGCCGTAGGTTCAGAGAAAGGAGTCTGCCTAGCTAAAAATATAACCCATATGGTATGAACATAATCTAAGGCTTATTAAATCTTGCAGTCTGTCTGAAGATTTTCTTGAAATGTAGGGTTATCAGATCCATCTAAGAATTTTTGGTCTTGTGCTCAAATTCTCCAATTTGTTATGTGGACTTGCTTGAGCCTAAGTTAATTGGACAGCCATGGAGAGTCGTCTTACTTCTTTAATGGGTAGAAAGGACAGGCCACAGAGGAAATAAGACTTCATAGTGATTACTATCTGTCCTGAGCCTTCATGGACCTTCTCATCACATGATCTGTACTGAGAAAACTTTTTGGCTAGAAACTCATGAATCTCTATATATTTCTCTATCAATACTACAATAAAATAGACACTGAACCAATCACTTTTTCCATACATTGCCTCCAGTGCTATGTGAGGTAATTTTATAATGTTATTTATAATGAAAATAAAACACGGAAACAAACAATTATGGCTGAAAAAAACATGCAACTTTTATCTTCCCACTTCTATTTTTTTCTGGTTTAGCTGCAATTTTAATCCATCCCTAAAAATTCATCTTTTAATATTTTCCATTCATTTATTATTAAAGTTGTAATAAATTGCTTGCTGGCGATTTAGATTCTAGCAAACAAGACCTTCCAAGCCTACAAGTTTTAGGTTTTAAGTTCACTTCCGTTAACTCATTAGTCCACGTGACCATTTGCTGTTAAGGGGCTGTGGCATATTTCTGCCATACCAGGGACTATAGTTAGTTGTTAAGCCTTAACAGTTGCTTATTCAGTAGTTCTCAACCAGGCTACACAGAAGTCTTCCAGGGGGTACATCAACTCTTCCTCATATTTGCCTAATTTTACAACAGGCTACATCAGGAGTCGGCAACCTTTCAGAAGTGGTATGCTGAGTCTTCATTCATTCATACTAATTTAAGGTTCCGCGTGCCAGTCATACATTTTAAAGTTCTTAGAAGGTCTCTTTCTATAAGTCTATAATATATAACTAAATTATTGTTGTATGTAAAGTAAATAAGGTTTTTAAAATGTTTAACAAGCTTCATTTAAAATTAAATAAAATGCAGAGCCCCCCAGACCAGTGGCCAGGACCCAGGCACTATGAGTGCCACTGAAAATCAGCTTGCGTGCCGCCTTCAGCACCCGTGCCATAGGTTGCCTACCCCTGGGCTACATAAAAGCAAAGTCAGTACAATACAGTATAAAGTCATACAGACAATGATTTGTTTATACTGCTCTATATACTATACACTAAAATGTAAGTACAATATTTATATTCCAGTTGATTTATTTTATAATTATATGGTTACAATGAGAAAGTAAGCATTTTTTTTTTTTTAGCAACAGTGTGCTGTGACACTTTTGTATTTTTATGTTTGGTTTTATAAGCAAGTAGTTTTTAAATTAGGTGAAACTTAGGGGTGTGCAAGACAAATCAGACTCCTGGAAGGGTTACAGTAGCGTGGAAATGTTAAGAGCCACTGGCCTATTCAAGTGGAAACACCTGGTGACAATAGGGTGGCTGAAAGAGTGAGAAGCTCATTCCCTCCAACATCTCTTCAGGGAGGGTAAATGGAAAATCCCCAGCAGCAGAACAAGAAACCAGATGTTGGTAGGGACTTTTAAACTTGAGGACACACAGAGTAATCAAAGAAGCTTTGGGCAGGAGAGAAGGGCTTGGTATTTTTGCAGGCGTGTCCTGTGCCAAGCCAAGGTCAGGGAAGGTAAGCTAACTTAGAGAGGGAGAGAAGCTCCATGTTTCTGAAGAGAAGCTATGAGCTGCATGAGAAGGTTTCTGGGAACCCCAAAGGTCTCTGTTCATGTGCGAAAGAAGTCTCAAGAGTGGTAAGGAAACTGAGTCAGGGAAGGAAGTGTTGGTGTATTTATTATTTTGGCTAGATTTGTGTATTTCTTTTGCTAAGTAAAGAGTAACTATGTTTAAAATCCAGTGCAAACTCCGTGTGCCTGTTAGCTTTTACTTTTGCATACCCCTGAAGAAGAGAACTGTAAACTCAGAGTGCCCACATGACTGGAATTCTGGGAGAGAATGTGTTTATGCTATGATGGAGTCTAAGGTCCCGGAGTTTAAGCACTAGGATCATAGGGTCTCAGCTTTCAGAAGGGTATGCTAGACAGAGAATCAGCACCCTGAGAGTGTCTAGACACCCTGGCTGGGGCAGTGCCTGAACTCTGTTCTGACTTGGGAGACTTAAAGAATACCTGACCCTGTTAGGTGTTCCCCAAACATAGCAGCCTGCTGTGTGGCCAGTCAGGGAGGTGGAGCTTTATCACAGCTGTATAACAGTCCATTTGGCTCCAATTTGACACAAGAGTGTCTTTTTCTGCTATCCATCATGAAGCACTCAGATTTATATTCATACTGATGACTAAATTAAATAGGAGCAGCACTAGGCCCTTATTGAGTAAAATTCTTAAATACATGCCTAACTTTAAGCATGAATAGTCCCAATGAAGTCAGTAGGAGTATTCAAGTGCTTAAAATTGCTGTGTTGGTGGGGGTTTAATGCTTAGGATGAGTAATCCCAGTGAATTCAATACCTTTTTGTCCTGTGTTTATACTATGCCCTAAGGGGCCCGGTCTCTGACTGGGCCTCCCAGCTACTCCTGTAATACAATGATAGGTAATAATAAGTGCTTGTGTGTGGGAGCTGAATACGTGGATGATGATTTGCACATTCAGGGTGTAGATTTTTTTTCTTTATCTCCCATGATATTTGAAGGTTTTAGCTTCACATGAATTATGACAAGTGAAAATTATTTAGAAATATTCTGCATATTTTTTTTAATTTTAATTATTTGTGATTGAATATGTTTCTGAAAAGGATAAATAGTAAAATAAATATTTTAAGAGTTTTGAAGCTGGTTCACTTGAAAATATGCCTGGTTTATATCCACAACGTCAACAAGGGTGCAGAAGAGCATCTTTAATTAACTTAAATTTTTTGAGCTTTGTTCATAAGCTTGATTAAATTTTCCTCACAGAGAAGAGCTTGCTCCCCTAGCAATTTCATTCCAGAATTTTACATATTTTGATGTATTAATCTGAGGCCCCAATCCTGCAATCAGATCTTAGGTCTCTGCTCCACTGCAATCAAAGATGTTCTATGTAGGTGAAGGCTTCCGGTGAATCTGAATGCAGGATCAAGGCCTAAAGCTGTTACAGATACGATTGCTCAAAAATTCTGACTGTTCTAAATGTCTTATACTGTTACACCCAGTGAATATCACTGAATAAATCTGTGCATAGCTGCTGTGTTATAGCAGCCTCTGGAGAAAAGCTCTTCAGTTCTGAAAAGTTTATGCACACAGTTCTTCAGTCAGTCTAACAGATCTGTCTGTGTATTACACTGCAACACAAACCTGACATTTTAAAACATACAAACAAATCCCTCATTTTAAAATATACAATATATGTAATTTAAACAATTTGGAATGCTATGTGGATATTTTTAATAATTAAAAAGTACCTCCACGTTTCTGTGCTTGGAATCACTGAACATATTTCTCAGTATCATAACACAGTAAACCAGTATCAGCTAACTCATGTTTATAAAAAAGTTGTCAAAATTTAAGAAAAAGGAGAGGAATGGTAGTCATTGCCCTACTTCTGAAACTCTAGAATCAGTTGTGTGCATTTTTCTACTATATCCTGTCCGGCAATTAAAAAGAGAAGTCAGAATTCCAAAACAGGTAATCTCAGTGGCATCTATGATGAAGCAGTTTATCAGGATAAAGCACAGCTGCCATTATATGTTCTTCCTGAAGTCTTGCCTCCTCTGTCCTTTTTTAGGGTAGCTAGACTGAGTTACAGAAGGATTTATGCTCTGGGTTTTAATTCTGACCTCACTGAAGTCAAACTCCCAATGACTTCACAGGGGCCAAGATTTCACTCTGTGTTCCTTTCAGTGTTACCATTATGTTTTATTCTGGCAGTGCTTAAAGTACCTTCCTGATCTTGTGTGTGAGATTGCTGTAGTCAGTGTTCCCAGATGGCTTTTTTCCCTTCCTTGATCTAATTGGACTATAGTGGCAACCTTGCACAGAGCTGTTGACTTCTCATGACTGCCATCTCAATCAGTGAGGCCATATGGGGCTATAATGTTTCTGTCAGTCTCAGATACAGTTGAGTGTAAAAAAGGCATTTCCAGGAATTGTACTCTCTCTCTCTCTGTCTCGCTACGTGTGTGTATGTGTGTATATATATGTATATATATAAATATGACAGCAAAGATGAGAAGTGATATATACGTGTCATAAGAGTAAAAAAAAAGTGCTTTCACGTGACAAAGTTAATGAAGAATGCTCATTTTCACCATTTTATATTCTGTTTAGAGTCTTCAAGATGTTTACCCAGAGCTTCATTTATTTCCTTAAATTTTTAATAAATGTAATGAATACTAAGGGGTAGGGTCTTCAGATCTTGGCTTGGTCTCCTAGGCCTAGAATAAAGGGGGAAAGAACTTCAAAGGTAAATGTATAATTAAAAAGAATAAGAAATGTATTAAAGATTTATTTAACATTAAATACAAAAAATGATGCAGAGAGCATGTAGGACACGTTTCTCCAAGAACTGATATTAACTATTCTCATTTAGAGTTTAGAAATGACCTTTTATCAAAAATAAATTAACAAGTTTTTTTATTTATGATGTAAACATACATGAAGATATTTAGATATGTCCCTCTTTGAAAGGCCTGCTTAATCAATCTTCTATGAGATTCTTGTTCCTGTTCCCTTCAAGCAGGCCACACATCATCGTATCTGTTCCTTGATCAGGAAAGCTTGACCACTTGTGCTTCGGAGATTATCAGTATTGCTAATAAGCTATTTATCAGAGCAACACAAGGTTTGGCCTTCCTCAGAAATCAAAGACTGCTGCCTCCACAGCACTCCCTTACATCCCTTGCTAGTCCAGTCAAGGTCAGAATTCAAATTTGCCTGTCTAACTTAGCTATGCATACAATCAGCCCAGGCCAGCCTCATTAACTTTGAACTGATTACCAGAAGTGTTTAAAATATTTTAAAGCAGTGTAAAATCAACCACCGGGTTTATCTTTCTGTCTCACCCTGTGAATAACCTAAAAGAAGATTGAGAGTGTGTGAGTATCCAGCTGTTATATTGCTATTTAGTACATATTGTGATCTTCTCCTGCAAAGGCAAATCTGAAAAATCTAGTAAATTTTTGTCAAGATCCTTAGTATTTGGGGTTTTTAAATTATAAATCATTCATAAATGAAACCATTGGCTAGAGGGACACCCAATTCCTTTGCAAATTATCTAGACACATTTTAGTTTTATTTAGTATCAAGACATAAAAACAAGAGAATTCACAAAACTCTAGTATTCTACTCCAATCATAATTCCTTGCACCTGTATCCTTATGCGCTTTTTATCAGAGGCTCTCAATGATCTTTATAAACATAAAATATTTGATCCATTCAGCATCCCTGTGAGGTGAGTCATACCAGAGAGGAACAGAGATATTAAGGGAGAAAACTTGGTCCTGTTGAAATCAGTGGCAAAGCTCCTATTGACTTCAATAGCAGAATCTAGTCCCATAGAAGACTGCAGTAGAGAGGATTGGCTGGCTCAGAAGATTAAACTGAAATATTAAAGTTATAGTTTCATATTGATTATTATAGCAAATTCTTCATTGCCTTGCACTTTGTGTGGTCATTTACCCCCCATGCAAAGGAGCTGTAAAATGCTGCTGTTATGGTTTGGTGGGGCTTTGAACTTTCTCTGCATAGGTGTAGATGACCGTAAAAGGTACAAGGCAGTGGAGGATCAAAGCCCAAAGTATTTAATGACATACATTTAAATATGACTTCAATGTGTTTCTCATATCAAGATTTTAAGACATTGGTTTTGTGCATCCCACAGGCAGATTCCTAGAGAAATATTTTATCTGACAATTCAAATTCAATTAACATTTTATTCTTAGTTAAGAATGTGGAAAATTAGAAAGAAAGAAATGGAAATACGTGTCATAATTGGAGTGGTCTTTATGAGCAGTGGTAGTGCATAAATTTGCACAGACAGTTCTGGAATGTCACCTCTTTCTTCACCATGAAGTCCGCAAGGGTAGAGCTCTGATTGGAAATGCATAGCATGCCTTATTCTCAAGCAAGAGAATACAGAAGCTTTTTGCAAGATGGGTCATATAAAAATGTCATCACAGTGGAAACCTCAACAAACTTTCTTGTGACCTACCACAAAAGATTACCAAAATTAAAGTAATGAGACATTTTATCAGTTTAATAGTGACAGTCTTAATTTTACGTGGAGTGTCCCTTTGAGAGTTCTGACAGTTTTATCTCAGAGGATCTCTCAACTTTCTGAAGGATTTCTTGAATACAGTCAAGCAGAGAGGTTTTTTTATTCAGGGTTGGCCTTTTTTACTTTCTGATTTGATATTCAACCCCAGACATGGTTGTAACAATGAGAATTTTCAGTCAGAGCATGCATAATTTCCCCATATGGTGGCATGCATTTTTTCCATGTCATGTTTCCTCTTGAACTGGAAGCCATTATGCCCTCATCAATAATGGAACTCAAACCTATTTGAATGAGGTCATAGGAGGTTTGCCACTAATTGGAGCCACAGTGGTGTTTCAATTTTGGACTGAAGGGTTTACTATGGGACCAGAGAAAGGGAAAGCATGCCGGACACCCTGCTTTCCTGATATGTGTCACCACCCCATATTAGCTTCCTACACCAATGGAAATGGAAGATGTGGAAATACTCCACTATTTATGGACAGAGCCCAATCCTGCTGTTTTTTAGTTAGGCAATAATCTCATTGATTTGTAATCAGTTTCTCCTCAGTGTGAGACTAGAAATCAATGGGGAGTATTGGATGTCAGCATCAGGGCTAGAACAAATGATTTGAGGTGGGAAAATAAAATCATCAATTAGTTTTGCTAGAAAAAATCATACTCCTAATACCTGTCACAGTGAATTAAAATGTCTTCCTCCTCCTCAAAGCAACAAAATACCTTTTGTGTTCTTATAATTTTCAGATAAATACATTAGTTTCAAAGGGTAGAATGAATGAGAGCCTGATGTGGTTGCTTTAAGTAATTTCAAATGAGTAAAAGTAAAAATATGTATTCGAACAATCTCTACGGTAGAGCAGGAGCATCTAAACTATACTTTACAAATTCTCTCAGAAACAAATAATATACCTATTATCCACTGTATACTATTATATACTCGTATTATAAACAATGTTTTTTCAAAAGTGGCATTTCATGTTTTACAGTATTTATTTTTTCAATTTTGAATATGCCACACAAGGTAGATATATCCATTCAGTTCACCAGATTGTCTTCTGCATCCCTTTTGGATAATGGTTCTCACTAATAACAGCAAGAACAATGCCCCTGTGATCTGATACTAGCTGCATTGAATATCTGAGATATATATAATTGAAGTAAATAAAAAAAGGGGAAAGCAAAATCGTTTGAGTGGAGATTAATAATATAATTTATATCATCTTGTAAATGTTTTACTTATTGATCACAATGGATTTGCTAATTCTTTTTGGCTAGGTTTTTTTTTAATGAATGTAATAGCATTGGTGGGTCTGCTTCAGGATGGTTATTTACATATGTTCAGATTAGACTGGTAGTTTTTGCACCACTTTGCACAGGTACAGATGGTTAAGAAAGGTGAAAAGCAGTAGATAGCTGGTGCAACGTTTTGGTATCAAACACTACAATTGTCTAGTTAGCAGGTTCCCTGCTAGTATTTTGACTGGATATACTGCAAGAAGGACAGGAGACTTGTTATGGGTTTTAATCAGGCTACAACTTTATTATATGATGTTTGGGTCTACCCAGCCGATAAAGTGTACAGTGCAGGCAAATCCATGCCTATTCACATCGATTCTCTGGGGCTTCCACCAGCTCCCCTTTGTTTCCATCCAGGTCCCCCAGCCAACCCATGGCTTGGACCTTACCATCCACCAGCCTCACAAGAGGCTTAAGGAGGGCTATGAGAACGGGCGGGTATGTGAGCGGGAGGGAGGGTTGGCTCCCTGTCATACCGACCATGGAAGTCCCCGAACCCCTTCCCCCATTCTGTTTCTTTATCCAGTACCTCCTTTTAAGGCCATTTATCTGGTCACTGGCTACCCTCCCTATGGAGTACCTGTACTGAACATCTGCCACAAGGAGGCGCCAGCCATTTGCTTGGCTTCCTCCCCCCAACCCCGCCAGGTTCCCAAACCTCTCCAAATGACATATTGACTAGCAGCCCTACTGGGGAGAAAGAACCCATTGTCTCATGTGTGATTGTCAAGGGATACCAAGAACTGCATTGTCCTAGACCTGGTACTGCAGCAACTGCCCTTAACAGAGGGCCGTATAGGCGATTCATTCTCTGGATCCTTATATTGATAAGACTCCTTAAAAGAAAACAAAATAAACAACTTGTAAGATGGAGCCAAAAAATCTGCATTTCACCAACCACATGACATTCCAAGGTTCCAGAGAGCCTGCGGAAAACTGGAAATGAGACAAGGCATCTGCTGTGCCATTATCCATGTCTGGCACGTGCTTGGAAGAAAAAACAGATGTTGAAGGTTAAGCATTAGAGAACAAATGCCCTTACCAACTTTCCAATCCTTTGCAATCTGGAAGTTTGGCGACTGATAACCTGTACCACTATCATGTTGTCACACCAACGCCACACCCATATATTAGACCCACATTAATAACCATTTATAGCTTCACAATGATAGCCTCTTAAATTTACCTAGAAAACTTTTCCACACCCACAAGTCTTACCACATCTGTGTAGTGACTCATATGCAATTGTGTGGTCTGGCTATGCCAGCCAGTGCCGCTGCCAGCTGGGCACAAAAAGCCCACCCCGGGGCAACAACCCTGCAAGCAAAGTTCAGCTCAAACTCCAGGTAGGTTAATGTAGTGAAAGGGGCCTTCTGTTTTGTCTTTCACCAGAGATTTCCCCAACTATTTAGCCAGGGCCTGAAATGTGTCCAACAAGTGAAAACACTCATTTCACCCAGCTCACCCTGCGGACAAAAATTGTGCAAATAATGCACTATTTGGTTTCATCCCACTGACTGCAGCACTGCCCCAGTGCAACATTCTACTAAATTTCTGAAAAGCTGCACAGGATACTGAACAGCCCGTGGGCATAGCCTTGTCAAAATAAAATTGCCAGTGGTAGGCATCTTAAACAATCACCATTATTAACTGTCCAGCAAATACTATTATGTGCCCAGGGCTCTTTTCGGGCTTGTTGCAGTATGAACAAACCCCTAGTGCCCTTGGTGTTATCCCCTTGAACCACAGTGTGTGATGCCACCTTATTTCAGTTTGTGTTGCTGCCCTTAATGGAAACTGCTTATGACATGCACCCAATTCCTACTAGTATTTTGTTGGTCAAGCAGTGACCGGAATTAATTCAATATTTACTTCATAATCTCACACTTGATTGTTGAACCGTAAACCACGGTTTCCACTGCAAACCGTTGCTGTGGGGAAGGCAAAATATAATGGCCAGATTCTTATTTACACTAACTCTGACAGTGTAAAGGGGCCTTAATGGTTGAGAAAATTACATCACACCCACATCAGACCTTCTTTTTTTACCCACTTGAAGCCTATTTACACTGCCAGAGAGGTCAATGAGAATCTGGTTCCAGTTGGTTGCTGATATTCTGGAAAATTAGATTTTAACATTTACTTAGAGGTCAGGGAGCAGGTCCTGCAGCAGAGCCAGTCTCTGGGCAACCTAACCAGCACAGCTGGCCTGTAGCAATCTGCATCATTGTCTGCACTGCCTGACTGATTGGCAGGAGCTGCACTTCAGTGGCTGGTCAAAGAATTTGCCGATGGCTGTTATAGCTTCTGTGCCTGCTCATTCCCAGCATTTCCTCGCCTCACTCTGACCTTTGCTCTGATTGCAGACTACCTGTGCTCTAACCACTGGGCAACAACCACCCACATCCTGGTCGCTAACAGTGAGTCACACCAGTACTCTCTGCCCAAAAAGCATTAACCTTTGTGTTAGCATCTGTGATGAGAGACCAGGTCTATCGCTGGTATGCAAAAGAAAAATGGATTCTTGATACTGAGGGGAATAATGTTTTTTTGTCTGGAGTACATGGAAAATGGATTCTCCACTTGATCAGTGTTTGTGATTAAAGTATTTATTGATATATCTCTTATCTATAATATACCTTTTTAAAAAAAGGCCATTGTTTAGGGATTAAGGCTTATTTGAGGGTTCAAAAAGTAGCAACCAAAAGAAAAAGCTGTTTTTCATCTGTACTCCGAGTTGCCTTTGCAATGTACATTATCAAAATGTGTAAAATGCAGTTTCAAATCTGAATGTAACAGAGAATGGTAGAGCTAAAGCTAAATTTTATCAGCCAGTGCAGATCATTAAAAATCACATGTTGGAACTATGCAGCTCAATCTACAAAAGACCAAAGTATAATACAGACAAGCTGTTAAAGTGCACAGAATGAAAAACACTTGTGCTATAAAGCAGGAAAGCTCCAATGATAAGGAAATATGACCCTATTTTTAATGGTAGAAAAGTTTCCTCTTTAGTTTCATAACCATATTTGTAAATTTGAAGAGTTGTTGGAATACTCCTATTTTTTTTTCTTTAATCTGGGGTAGAGCAAAGCTTTGAACCAAAATTTGAGATTGCTTTGTAGTATGTGAGGTTAACGGAAATATCATAATGGAAGCACTACCATTATCTACATTGCTACAAAATGTAAACATAAGGAAAACTCTAGTTTCTACTGGGTAACAAATCCAAACTGATTTAAATAACTCATCCCAGGGTGCTGCTGAAATAATATCCATTGCTTTTGATCCATTTGCCAGGTCTCATTTTGAGTGAAATTTGCCCCTGTGCAGAGCCAACAGAAAATCTATGCACCACTTAAGCCTTATTTTGAGGGCTTAATGGGCTTTAGATGGTATATTGGCTAGTACTGACCCTCTGACCAGGGATAAATTTTTTACCCTTATCACAACATATTAAGGGACATATTCTTTTCTAAGTTAAAAACATGCAATCTCACTGATTTCAGTAGGAGTTACACAGATGCCTTTAAGAATAAATAATTTTTAAATGCCTAATCTTTTAGCTGATAAGTTTTCATGTATAATAAATCTTCAGAACTCTATAGAGATATGCCTAAATCAAGAAATACAGGGCGGTGTACATGCTGAGAAACCTGAGAAGCTTTTCTCTCCAGCTAAGATGCAAGCACCTTTTTATAAATTAAGAAAGAAAAGTAGTTTTCCATAAGAAAATGTAATTTTATCAAAAATCTAAATGTTTTACAAGAATGTGTCAATTTTAACAAACTTCTGACAAGAAAGACGAATAATTTTGGCTCTCTAATTTTGTTTTGCTAAGGCAATGTTTTATTTAAACTTTCTGGTTACATTTAATTTTGTTTTTACTTTTATATTGTATTAATAGTATAATATATTTTTATGTTATATCATAGTTAATATTGTGGTGTTTCAACATGATCTGAAAGAAACAGTTTTACATTATTGTGAAGCAATATATTTTGATATTTAATGAAAATGATTCAAGATTGAAATAGAACATTCTGATGTGTCTGAATCTATTTATTTTTCATTTTCATTTTTGGGGAAATTTGTAAATTTCTGCTTTTCTTCCCAATTTGGAATGAAAATCAATTTCAAAATGTCAGCATTTCCCACCAAATGTAAATTCTGTTTTTGTTCAGCTCAAATATACACCCCCTAACACACATACATACAATTTGTATTGCCATAGCACCTAGGAGCTTTAATGATGGACTCTGTTGTGTTAGGTGCTGTACAAACACAGACCAAAAATAGGGTCTTTCCCCAAAAGCTTGCACACTCAGTAGCCAGGTAGATATATATAATACATGCCATCCCAAAAGACAAGCTGAATTGTCTTATAGGCCTCCTAAAGATTTCTTAAAAGACTCAGATGGGAAGCTAGACAGGCTTTTAAATCGCAGAAGATTTGGGGCTGCAACCAGTATTTAGTTTTCTTCAAGACAGGAAGCAAGGGTGCTTTTAAATCCCAGGAGAATGTGGGCTGAAAAATTTTATCCTGTGGATTTGTGCAAATATTAAATGTCTGGCACACTTTGATGCTATTACTTGGTTTTACAGCTGTAGGACGGCTGAGATAACACAAAGTAAAGCACTGTGGTTTCCTGTAAAGCGAGGGAATAGAACTGCATAAATGTCTTGATGTATTTTAACTTGTTAAATTAAATTGCTTTACTGCTGTATATAGACCTTGGGTATTTCGTTCCATTTGCTGTACACTGTGCAGTTCACGGTGTTGCTAACAAACGCCATGTATCTTTTTACGAGGCACTTTGTGTCTGCCATCATTTCTGTTTATGTGTTTTCCTACACTCCAACGCTAGCCACTTCTTTGGAGCAATCATTTCCTGGACATCAATAGCATGAGAATTTCAGCTGTGTACAAATAGCATTGCTCTTTTGTAAACATTTCCAGTTACCAAAGAAAGGCAATGTTTCCTCAGACATCAATATGATAACAATTGCAAATGTTAACGTATGCCTTGAATAGAACAATACATATGAAGAGAATACATGATGTGGGGTATAAAATTTTGGTCGCCTGAGTTTGGGATGACTGTATTACTCAGATGAAGCCATAATTTAGTTGTTTATGTTCTTTCAAATGAGTCCTAATAAAATTGTTATAATGCACCATGTATTCTATATTTGCCTTATATAGATTTTACAGAAAATCTATTTCAGGAAGGTTTTAGAGCATTTAAAAAAATTATTGAGATTTTTTTAAATCCATTTACCTGTAAAACCAGGGTCCTCACCAGTTGCCCAACTGTCCAGGGCTCTCAGGGAACTATGCTAATCTCTCAGAAAACACAAAATAGCTCTTTGATGCATACTAATATAATACTTTAAAAACTATTATCTAGGCACCTTCCAGGGCTTGAAGTGCTGTGTCCCACTAGGGAACTCATCCCTATGCTATGACAGCTGAGAAATTTGAAAAGCTATAGTTGTAGGGAAAGATAAATGATAGTTTTCAGTTTGAGAGAAATCTCTGCTTTAATTGTTATTTTATTTTTACAACGGATAAGTACAAGATAATAAGATCAGTGAGGGTCCAGTTCTGATAATAGCTGACTGTCCTTAACTCAAAGGAAACATAAAATGTTAGCCTTTTGAGCCCGATCTACAGCCCGTTGAAGTAAATGGGACTTTTCAATAGTCTTTGGATGAGGCCCAAGTTGGAGAATTATTAAATATGTGTGGGCTAGGTCCACAATACTCTCCACATACTTTGTTGTTTATGACTGTCTCATACTGCTGGAGTGGTGTGAAGCAGCATGTGACTCTTACCTGTATATCTCTGATCACTTGTGTTTCCATTCCATTCTTTTCTTATCAACATCGAGATTGGTTACGGTTTACATGATAGATCCAGCAATTAGGAGCCTGGAAGAGCCAGCCAGCCTTTATTCCGTAAGTGGCCCAAACCATGTTCAAGGTATGCAGGAACTTTACAAACAATTAAAATACAGTCCTAATAATAATAAAACATCATTGGCTGAATTTGCAATGCCCTATACTCCATTTGATATTATTTCTCTGTTTGTCTATAAATAAAGCTGAAATGTTTGAACATTTCACCCGATCAATTCCATAATTTCAGGGAATGTTCCAGGCCCATTCTGAAATGTTCTAGAACTTATTGATTTTGGTGAAAATCAGAAAACCAGAAGGGGAACAAATGGAGCCCTTTGCAATTGGTTAGTAGGCACATAGTCTTTAAACAGCCTTGAATTGTTTCTAGCTCAAAGAACCAGTTAATGGCAGCCATTTAAACCTTACAGCAATATAATACCCTCATCTCAACTCTGACTGTCCTTTTGGTAGAGTTTAAAATGTTGTCACCCTGAATGAAAAAAAATGGAGGAGGAGGAGGAATGAGGGGCACACAGAGCCCTGGCATAGTGGTATTGGGGTTTCTAGCATAGGAAATGGGGAAAACTGGGGACACACAGATCCCCTAGCATAGTATGAAAGGGGGAAATAGGGGAAAAGGAACATGGGGGGCATCCATGTGGCAAAGATGGAAATGTGGGAGGACACATAGTGCCTGGCCAAAAGGATGGTGTGGGAGGCTACAGAAAGTCCCTGAAATAGAGAGAGTGGGAAGGTGCCACATAGGGAGCTTGCTGGGGGCAGGTTGCGGGTGAAGGAATGCAAAGAGCCTCTGATGTATGCAATTAGCTTGGCCGATAGAAGCTACAAAGTGTGTGACTCTCTTGTAAAATATATAAAATAAAAACAAACAAAATATGAACAGCCAGGCATAACCAAATGCCATAATTAAAACTAGGCCTCGAGGTGGGGGTCAATATATTGGCCAACAGCAATAAAAGTAGAAAATATTTCTGATAATATGTTTCACTTTGTAGATTTCTCTTAAACTTGATTGAAGCCTTCCCTTCTGTCTGAGTAGCTCTCAGATGTAGCTATCACATGCGACCAAACAGGGCATGTCTATGCTACAGCTAGGAGCAAGCCTCCGGTCTGGGTAGACAGACTTGTAGCAGGACTCAAGCTAGCACATATAAATAGCTGTGTGGATGTTGCAGCGCCAGTGGAGACTGGGATTAGTTAACTGAGTTCAAGCCTAGGGAGTCAGGGGAGTCTGAGCTTGAGTGGCTAGCCCAAGTCTTCACTGGAGCCACAATGTCCATACAGCTGTTTTCAGTCTCTACTTCAAGCCCCGCTGGCAAAAGTCTGTCTATCCAGGCAGGGAGGCTTACTGCTAAATGCAATGCAGATGTAACCTAGGAGGGCTGCCAAGCCAGATCACAGGCCAGATTTGTTGGAAAAACAACACAGCAGGGCACAGCTTATCCCACAAGTTCTTGGAATGTATTGAAAAAAATTTTTTTATTTCAGAAGGTGGAGAAAGCTATGAGGGGAGAAGCTGTTCTAGATTTGATTTTGACAAATAGGGAAGAACTGGTTGAGAATTTAAAGTGGAAGGCAGCTTGGGTGAAAGTGATCATGAAATAAGAGTTAATGATTCTAAGGAACATAGAAGGGAGGACAGCAAAATAAAGATAATGGATTTCAAGAAGGCAGACTTTTAGCAAACTCAGGGAGTTGGTAGTAGGATCCCATGGGAAGCAAGTCTAAGGGAAAAACAATTGAAGACAGTTGGCAGTTTTTCAAGGAGACATTATTAAGGGCACAAGAGCTAACTGTCCCACTACATAGGAAAGATAGGAAGTATGGCAAGAGAGTACTCTAGCTTATCTAAGAGATCTTCAGTGATCTAAAAATCAAAAAAGGGTACTACAAAAAGTGGAAACTGGGTCAAATTACAAAGGATAAATATAAACAAATAACACAAGTATGTAGGGACAAAATTAGAAAGGCAAAGGCACAACATGAGATCAGATCACTAGATACATAAAGAGTAACAAGAAGGTTGGCAGTGATTGGACATCTAACATAGTGAATACCAATGACTATCAGTGAAAATGAGGTAGGATCAGCAGAAGCTAAAATAGGGAAAGAACAAGTTAAAAATTACTTAGACAAACTAGATGTCTTCAGGTCACCAGGGCTTGATGAAATGCATCCTAGAATGCTCAAGGAGCTGACTGAGGAGATATCTGAGCCATTAGCAATTATCTTTAAAAAGTCAGTGTGAGATGGGAGAGATTCCAAGCTGGAAAAGGGCAAATATAGTGCGCCATTTAATAAAAAGTGAAATAAGGACAACCCAGGAACTGCCGACCAGTCACTTAACGTTCTGTACCTGGATAAGATAATGGACAAATAAGTTAATCCATCAATTTGAAAACTCTAGAAAGATATAAGGAGTGATTAAGTACAGTCAGCATGGAGTCGTCAGAACCAAATCATATAAACCAACAAGATAGCGTTCTCTTGCAGGTAACAAGCCGTTGTGATGTGAGGTTAAGTGGTAGAATGGACATATCTTGATTTAGTAAGCTTTTGATAGTTCTGCATGACCTTCTCAATAACGAATTAGGAAATGGAACCTTAGGATGAGCTATATATGGTGGGTGCAAAGGAGTTGGAAAACAGTTCCCATCGGAGTTAACTATCAGTGGTTCACAGTCTATGCTGGTAGGACATAATGAGTGGGTCCCGCTGGGGATCAGTATCATACGGAATTAATAACAATAATAATGTTCTTTGTTCATCAATATTTAGATAATTGGCATAGAGAGTCACTTACAAAGTTTTGCGGATGATACAGGTGGAAGGGGGTGCAATGCTTTGAGGATAATGGATTAAAGATTCAACAACAAACTGAAGAAATGGGTCTGAAATAGATAAGAATGAAATTTCATAAGAACAATGCCAAGCACTCCATTTAGGAAGGAACAATCAGTTGCATACATATAAAATGGACAATGACTGCCTAGGAAGGAGTATTGTGGAAAGGGATCAGGGAGTCATAGTGTACCACAAGCTAAATATGAGTCAACAGTGTAACACTATTGCAAAAAGAGCGAACATCATTCTGGGATGTGTTAGCAGGAGTGTTGTAAGCAAGACACAAGAAGTAATTCTTCTGCTCTACTCTGCACTGATTAGGCCTCAACTGGAGTATTGTGTCCAGTTCTGGGCACCACATTTCAGGAAAGATGTGGCTAAACTGGAGAGAGTCCAGAGAAGAGCAACAAAAATGATTAAAGGTCTAGAAAACATGACCTGTGAGGGAAGATTGAAAAAAATGGCTTTCATGTTTCTTGTCGTTGCACTTACTGGAACTCTCTAACTCTTACAATTGAGCAAGCGCTTCTTAGTTCCCAAAATCTAAAGGTAGCCCTTGATCTGTGCCAAGGTTATGACCTACTTTACCACACTTGTGCTAACTTTTGCTTCATCTAATATCTTACAGGATACAGGCCAGTAGGTTCCTTCTGTTATAGATGAATAATGAAAAGCAGCTAAATATACTGAAGGCAAGCCAGTGAATATAATGTGCAAGCTTGCCCTGTGGGCTACACACTACTTATTGAAACTTCTTTCAGTGAGCGGTTTGTTTACCATTATGATCCAAGATGTGAAGTACTGTATGAAGAAGAGCGCATATCAGAGAGTTTGTGTTAAATTCTGAAAGTAGTGAAAGTGTGATCTGGTGGTTTAAGCATAGGAGTAAGAGTCAGGAATGTCTAAATTCTGATCCCATGTTTGCCACAGGTGCATTGTGGATAATATTCACTACAAGTTCCACATGTATGGATCCTTGTGCCTGCAAAGAGCCCCACTGAAGTTGATTGAGAAAGGCACTAATCTTCTTTGTATATGTTTACCATGATTGGGTAGCATTCCGTTTCAATATTTATTGATATGCTGAAAAACACCTTCCACCATAAATAGATTGTGACCTAACAAGGAATTTTGTTATTGCACCATCACTATCAGAACTTTGTCCTCCAGTTTTTATTAGTGAATATATTTTGCTTTTGTATTTCTTTTTAAGATCTGCTGTGTACAATGTATGCTTTTGCCAAATGGTTACTTTTATTGCATATTTGTGATTGCACAGCTTGTGTTGGGCACCTTTGCCTTGTGACATGATTGAACTCACATTTATTGCAAATAACCCTTTTATGAGGTGTGTATGCCTTGACATACACTTTTTAATCTGATGTACATTGGTTCTTTTGCTGCTTCTTAACATTTTCATTTAAGAAGCATAGTTTCACTAGTCCTGCAGATATCTTTTCAAAATTGAGTCCATTTCTCATGATAACTTTGCTTTGACCAGGCTATCAATTATGTTGCAAAGAATTTGTTGTCTAATTAACATATCTGCTAACTGTTGAGATTCACTTGTTTTACCTTTATTACATAGATCTGTACCATATTGGCCACACTATTGGTTATAGTTTTCTGATAAAACATTCTTGTAATCACACCCTAGACACTACTGCAATGAATTTTGTGCAAAAGAGGCCTGGTGAGGTATCATTTGAAAACTAATAACTGGTCAATAATATAATTATAAAATTTGCATGACCATGCTGTATGTGAAATTATGGATACTCATAATGTTATGCTTTAAAGTCTATCACTGAAAGGTGTGAAAACCCAGGGGTATCAAGGAGTGTAGATAAAAAGATTTTCTCCAGATAAAGGGAAGAGGCTAACACATCACACCAGGTGTGGCTCAAATTCAATGGGCCATTCATTTATATCAGAAGTTGCATCAGAAAGAGATAATTTGCATAGTAGCAACCACCAGTGGGGAAGAACCAGCATGGAGCCTTATCTTCTGGACCTCATGGCTCCTGTACTTAGCCTGAACTTTGCCTACGGGTTCTCTTCAGAAGAATACATTTCAAAAGCTCATGGAACTATAAAAGAGAAGGTCAAAGAACCTCAAGTTATCCTTCTCTTTAAGAAAACAAAGAAATGAAGTGATTTGGTCTCTATGAGTCCTGGCTAGATCAGTGTTTCCACTTTTATTTGCTGATAACCGTCTCTACCTTTATTTCTTTTACTTGGTATCACTTAATCCATGCTCTTATGTTAATAAACTTGTTTTGCTTTCATTATAAATCAGCAGTGCTGTGTAAGTTCAGTAAAATGTGTGCTTCTAGTAAGCCAACAGGTTGGAATGTTATGCTGCCTTAGTAGAGGCAGCAGACCTAATACTTTTCCTGTGAGGGTCCAGTGAGAGGGACTGGCTCGTGCAGGAGGACAATTTTGGGGCAAATTCAGGGCTGGAAGGATAGTAGGTCAGCCTGCAAAGAGTAACCAAGTTGGGCAAAGCCAGGATGAGGCTTGTGGGCTGCTAGCAAGCTGTTCGGGCCAGAGCTCTGAACCAAAGCTGCACAGCCACAAGACATCCAGAATTATGAGGGAGACATTGACTGAACGCTTTGCTGGACTGGGAACCCGAAAATTTCACAGCTTCTCCCAGTTGACGTCACTGCATGGATCACACTGGAATGATTTTGTGTAGTAGTTTGCAGTTCAGTCTCTGTCATGCTCTCACTAGTATGTATTATAGATCTTTAAGACTTCTGGGTCTGCCACACGTAACAGGCCTCTGGGATTTTTCTTTCACTGCTACTTTATTCCAGGAGAATTAGGAAGTACTGCATCTCCTCTATAATTTCTTTCCCACGATCCTTTCCAGACTGAGCAATTCAGACAGCTTCATTTGCTCCATTTTTGCCAAAGGTTTATTTTTCTTCTGACATAATTTAATAAGTGAGCTGCACACAGGAAAGCTAGTAAGAGACCAATATTTATTTCTTGTCACCAGTCATATAACATGCATGGATCAAGGTACCAAAAAATGACTTCTCTCACATAGCAGAGGTCAGTATCCATTGTTTCCAGTGGGTATTACACATTCAGGCTCTATAAGGAAACCTAAATTAGTGTGGTGTCTGCTGGTGACTTTGCTTCGCTCCTCACTTACCAGACAGATCCATCTGAGGGGATGAGTCAGAACTTCTTAGTGCTATCTATCTGCTCCTAAGGAGAAGAAAAATGTCATTCTAAGAGGCCAGTGGTTTGAAAAAAAACATGAAGAGCAGCCAGGAAGCTGGTTTTAAAGGAACCACTGGCAACGCTCTGTACTGGGAGAAGGAGTCTGGCTCCTCACCTCTAATTTATACTGGCTTAGTGGTATCAGCAGTCACATTAAGGAAGGGCAGACAGTATTGTACAGGAAGTGCACACAGAAAAATGATGTTATATATCCTGCGATAAACCCTGTGGGGTATGTGTGTGTGTGCGTGCACTCATAGAGAGGAATTGCAAGGGGCTAGGAAATCCATTGACTTGTTTTCCTGTTTAATTTTTTTTTTTGTTATCAAGGAAAGAGACAGCATCAGTGGGTGAACAAACTTTAGTTAAGCTCTGTTTTGCTGGAAATACATAGGCGTTTTCCTGACAAATATACCTAGTGGTCACCTTGTAGCATTTGATGTGCGTTATGCATACAGGAAAGGGAGCTATGTATTGTTTGTTCCCATAGCAGAAGGAGATTATGACCAACACCACTTGTGAAGTTTCTATCCCACACCCAAATCTGAAGTTTTCAAGTAGCTGCTCTGCTAACGTCATCTTAAAAATCTTTCTCCCAAGGGGAGATTCAGTACTGGTATGGTGTTGATTTCTTGAGTGAGGTCTCACATGTCCCTCTTTAAGTATACCTCCCCTCTAGCCCTCAGGCAGGGCATTCAAATTCTCATACACATACCTCTCCCCCTCTCAGTCAACAGCATGATCAACTCAGGTCTCCTGGCTAGGCAGGAACAGTCAGTTCTTCTTTGAGTGCTTGCTCATGTCCATTCCATATTAGCTGCATGTGCTTGCCACACGCACCGGCACCAGAAGTTTTTCCCTCAGCAGTGTCCGTAGTGGACTGGCTCTGGTGCCCTCTGCAGTGGCGCCCACATGGCACGGTATAAGGGGCACCGCCTATCCCCACACTCTCAGTTCCTTCTTGCTGCCAGTGATGGTGCTGGAACATCCTGGACACAGTGGCACAGGGCTATACCATGCAGTTTCTTTCTACACCTCCTCCCCTTCCCCGTACCTCTTCAGGGACCCTTCTCACAAGAGTCTCCTCGTGCAGGAGGTTCAAGGGTTGCTGAAGCTAGGGTCGGTGGAGGAAGTTACTCTTGAACACAGGAACAGGGTTATAAAATACTTTTTAATTCCAGAGGCCCAGGGTAGTCTACGTCCCATTCTGTACCTGCGAGACCTCAACAAGTACCTAAAAAGGCTGAAGTTCTGCATGATTTCCCTGGCCTCTATCATCCCCCCCGGATCTGGGAGATTGGTATTCTGCCTTCGACCTAAAGGATGCATACTTTCACATAGCAATCTTCCAAGGGCACAGATGTTTTCTCTGATTCACGGTGGGACCTGACCACTACCAATTTACGGTTCTCTCGTTTGGCCTGGCAACAGCACCAGGAGTGTTTACAAAGTGCATGTCAGTGGTGGCTTACTTCAGGTGCCTGGGTATCCATATCTACCCGTACCCTGATGACTGGCTGGTCAAGGGTAGCTCCAGGTCTCAGCTCCAAAAGGATGTCACGGTACATGCCACTCCGTGGGCCTACAGGTGAATGACAAAAAGTCTGTTAGATTCAGTACAAGGGATAGAATTCATCGGAGCAGTGCTCGACTCGACCTGTATGAGAGCGTTCCTGATGCTAGAAAGGTTTTGGGCATTGACAGACATCACCGTGGAGGCATCCAAATTCCTCCCTGACTATGGCCAGAGTCTGCCTGCATCTGCTGAGCCACATGGCAGCTTTCATATACGTTGTCTGCCATGCCAGGCTCTGGATGCAGCCCCTGCAGCAATGGCTAACTATGGTCTATTCCCAGTCCAGAGATCACTTGGAAAAGATACTTACCATCCCCTTGGCACTACTGACTTCACTGCATTGATGGACTGATCGCGAGAAGTATCTAAAGGGAATTCCATTTGACAACCCCACTTTCTCCATCCAATTGATGTTGGATGCCATGCACCACAGCTGGGGTGCTCACCACTGAGATCTCCAGACCCAAGGTATGTGGTCCCTGAAAGAGATGGTGCTCCACATAAACGTCAAAGAACTCAAAGCGGTCCAACTGGCATGAGGCATCTTTCTACCTCACAGCACAGCCTCAATGTTCTACATCAACAGGCAAGTGGGAGCACGCTCATCAACTCTCTGCCAGGAGGCACTCCATCTCTGGAACTTCTGCATCGACCATAGATCCACTGGAGTTCAGTAATAAATGTTAAACACTTAAAACTTTTTTTCATTTACATATTTTATTTATTTTCTCAGATTTATTTGTTCTTCAGTGAAGTCTAGCAGCGTGTTTTTTATACTGGGCCATTTTTTCAATTGTTGGTTACCAAAAAGCTATATTAAAATTGACTGGACCTCAGGAGACCTAAGTTCTAGTCCCAGCTCAGCCAGTGACCCATCGAGTGACCCTGGGCAAGTCACTTTACCTGTGTGTGCCTCAGGTTCCACAATTTAAAATGGGGATAATATTACTGACCTCTTTTGTGAAATATACTGCGAACTATTGATGAAAGTGCTATACATCCAAGCTAGGTATTGTTTTGATGGTGGCTATACGTATACATACATATAATTTTCTTTAAATTACAATTTGAAAATCACAGAACAGATTTTTCTTACAATTTTATGGCAGAGAAGGGGCTTGACATCTTTGGGCTGAACAAGCCCAAAAGGAGAATTTCTCACAAAGTAATGATGAGAAGGAGAAGACAAGATCTTAAAAGGAAGTTTAGCTGTAAATTTAGTGTTCTTCATTTGTAACAGTAAACTGTAATACATCCATACGTATACACACACACATATATATAGTATACAGCATGAGTATATAGACATATTAAATATCACTGCCATTTTCAGGGGGATTTAGATTTTTCTGAAAATGGCCAAGGCTCAATGCTAGCTTTTTAAAGTCAAAATATATTAGGAGAGTTGCATTAAAGATAATTCCCTTCACCCCACCAAATCTTCATGGAACATGGTTATTACAGATCAAAATAAATTCTTTCTAGATTTATTCCATTTTAAATTAATCTGAAGGATTAACTCCAGATTATTCTAAATAACAAGATGAATATTAAGATTTCTCACAAAGAAATGTTTTTATAAGAATGATACCTGCACTTTTAAGAAATCATATAAGGATTTTCATTTTAAAATGGAGATCACACAGCAAGCATACAACAGAACCTCTGAGGAATGGTTCCTGACTGAGATACTTCAGTCATATTGGTAGATTTCTCATTTTATGATACTTATAATTGACCAATGACTGATTTCATAATCTCAAATCCAGCTGAGTAGCTAAGTTTGAGCCTCCCTGAACCGAGTTTCATGTAAGTTTGAACCTGTATTATACTTTGAGTCAGATTTCTTTAGTTTCCTGTGTGCCTAAAGGGATATAGCCAGTTATGTGTCTTATTAAATTAATACTGTACATCATATTTATCTTAAATAACAAGTTACAAAAATGTTCTTAGAAATGCCTTCAACATATTCAGAGCTTGAACTGGATCTTAGCAATTGTACAGATAGCAGGTAAATAGGGTTTGGAATTGATATACATCACATAGAATGAAATATAGCTGAATAATAATGTTTAAAACAGCAAAGTTATCTCTTCATGTGATATAATCTCTCTTGTATGTGAATAATAAATCCTCACTTTTACAAATGGCTATTTAGACTTCCTGTGGCCTTTTTAGACATTCAAACTAAAATAACTGAAAAACTGTTTACCTCCCATTACTGTTGTTCTCCGTTTCCCCCCCAACAAGTGACAGTGATGAGACAACATAAACGCCAATGGCAGAGATAGAGCTGGTGAAATTTTTCACTTGAAACTTTTTTTTTTGGCATAAAATACCGATACAGCAACCCAAACATTTTGCGCATGTGTGTAAATCTTGCCAATTTGTTTTGGTAGGGGAAAAATCTTTTAAAAATTAAAAAAAAATTAATTTTGATCTATAATGAAACTTTTTTGACTTCTTGATTCTCCAGCAATTTAGAAAAAAATAATTTTCTATTTAACCAAAAAATATTATTTTTTAAATGCCAGCAAACCAAAAAGTCAGTTAATCACCCAAATGTAGATAGAGGACAAATGACAAATTGCTGTTTTCCCATTTTGTTGGAGTGAGAGAGAACCAATTGTTTGTAACATATGGAAGCTCCGATGTTCCTTTAATTGCCAGAGTAGCAGAAAATGCAGGACCCAATCCAGTTCTCATTAAAGTAAGTGGGAGTGTTTCCATTGACTTCAATGGGAGTTGGATCATGTTGTAAGGCCCTGATCCTGCAGTGAGGCCAGAGACAGATCTGGGGTGAAACCATGACCACATTTAAGTCAATGGCAAAACCTCCCCTGACCTTACTGAGATCAGGATTTCACCTCTGGTCCTGATTAAGGAAAGCATCCCTGTTAAGGAAAGCACATAAGCATACATTTAAGCCACACTGATTTCATAAGCATGTGCTTAAGTGCTCTTCTATATTATTATCTTGCCTTTGCAATGAGCTGTAATAATGATCCTACCACCATTATCTTTAGCAACTGAGATTGTTTTCATTTCAGTAGACCTTCCATTTACCTCTACTGCTACTACTTATTATTATTATTAATTTATTTCTTTGTATTTATTTATTAGTGCTTAGTTTACTGTGTTGAGATTCCAAATGCCATTTTGTCTTTCCCTGTCTATTACTTTTCATTGAACACTCCCACTCATGATGTTATTGATGAAATAGATTTCTCTTAACTGCTTCCCAGTCTCTTGCAAAACAATGTGCTACATGTGGGGGACATTCTTCATCAGACACAAAGTCTATTTGGAAGTTGAAAAGAATAAAAATGTAGCACTTTAAAAGTGCTGTTTGTCTTCTCAAAGGGCTGCAGGAAGCCTCTTTGTAAAAAACTGTATAGCTTTTCAAACAGCTTTTTAAAAGACTGTTATTTAAGTATTGGGACTTTGTCCTCCTGGTTCCTTTATGTAGAAAGCAGGCTGTTTAAAATAGAAAAAAAAAGTCTTTGTAAGTTTTACGTGGCAAGTTTCTTTCTGTAGCATTTTATTGATGAGCAGACCGATTTCAAGACAAACTCTTTATTATTAACAGGAACTATATACAGAAATTAGGGGAAAAAACGTGCTACTATTCTGTGTAGCTGCAGCCTGCAATTGCCCTGTACTGGGTTTTTTTGCTTCTGCCCCAGCAAAAAGTGTCCCAGGGAGCAATAGACTGAATCTCGAGTGTACAGGAAATTTGGCATTGCTAAATATCCTGGATGACTTAATAACACAGCTTCACTTTTTTAAATCCCTTGTTTATACATTTTCTGACTGAAATAAATACAATAAGTGACAACTCTTCAAGTTGCTTAAACACAACCCTAACACATCTTGATCAGTCTCTTAGGATGTTTTAGAAATCTTCCTGACTTGCTGTATTGCAAGCCCTCTTTGATCAAATCCTTGACTGTAACAGACTGTTCAGTCTCATATCAATAGCAGGGTCAATTTTTGAACTGTTTTCTACTTGTACATCTGTAGTCAGTCCATTGGTCTCACTCAAGTTGTCAGGTATCTTGAGCAGATGCTCACACTTCCTTTGTAAGGGTACGTCTACACTACGGGATTATTCCGATTTTACATAAACCAGTTTTGTAAAACAGATTGTATAAAATCGAGTGCACGCGGCCACACTAAGCACATTAATTCGGTGGTGTGTGTCCATGGTCCGAGGCTAGCATCGATTTACTGGGTGTATGCACTGTTGTGTAGCTATTCCGTCGCTATCCATAGTTACCGCAGTCTCCTCCTGCCCTTTGGTAATTCGGGTTGAGATCCATGCTGATGGCGGCAAAATCATTGTTGCGATTGGTTCTTCGTAAAATGTGTCATCATTCCTTCCTTCGTGAAAGTAACTCGAGACATTATTTCCCACCCTTTTCCCTGGATTTGCCCTGGCGACGCCATAGCATGGCAACCATGGAGCCTGTTTTCCTTATTTGTCACTGTCACCGTATGTGACTGCCGCTGACAGAGGAGTACTGCAGCACTAACGCAGCCATTCAGTTTGCCTTTGACATGAGAGCAGGCACGCGTTATCGATGTTCATTACGTCTGCTTGTCCATTGTAATTGGCATGACGGATGACGGGTTACTGTCTTCTTAGTGTCTGTGTGTCATGGGTACCCTGGTTGAGGTCGGCGGGGGGCACAAAGACACAAATGGGAATACCCCGGTCAATTTTAGATAGTTGTTATCTAAAATTAGAGTCGTCCTGCCTAGGATCATGGCAAGATTGTACGAGAGACCAGAGAGCACAGCTGCTCCGTTCAGATCCCGCAGAATGATGAACTACATGCCATTCTAGGGGGTGCCCTGCAACAACCTCCACCGTTGCTTCCTGCTCCCCAACTCTGCCGGCTACAGTGCCGTGTCCTCTCATTTGTGTGCATGAGTAATAAAGAATGCAGATAAAAACTGGACTTGTTAGTGAGGATAAAATGAGGGGGAGCAGCTCGTACAGCTGCTATTAGTCTGGCGGGACATTTAAGCGGTGAGGAGGAGAGGAGCCAGCATCCTGTTGCTGTTGTAGTCCAGCCAGTACGAATCTTCTTTATTTACAACTGAAAGGGAGGGGCTGATGGAGCTCAGCCCCATTGCTATTCTGAAGATGCGTTACCAAGCCGTTCTTCCACATCTACTGGGAAATGAGCCATGGCAGTCATTCCTATATTTTGAACCAGGGCCCGGCAGCTCACAATGAGGCTATCCAGGAGCACTCACGGGATGATGATTGTATGACGGATACAGTCATATCGTACCGTCTTCCCCGGGGCGAGGGGAGGGCAGCGGAATACTGCTCTTCACATTGCCGCGGTCGTGTCTTACAGCAGCATATCATAGAATAAGGGTGACATTGAAAGTCAAAATGATTTTTTTCTTTCTTTCACGGGGGAGGGAGAGAACGGCGTAAATTGCGAACCTATACCCTGAACCCGGACATGTGTTTGAGCCGTAAGGCATTGGAGCTACCAAGATGCAATGACTTTTCGGTAACTGCTGGGCTGGCTGATAGCTGGAGTCCTCAGTACCCCTCCCCCTCCATGAGCGTCCATTTGATTCTTTGGCTTTCCGTTACGGCTTGGACGCAGCACTACGCTGTGGACTCTGTATCATAAGCTGGAGATTTTTTTCAAGCTTTGTCATTTCGTCTTCTGTAACGGAGCTGATAGAAAGATTTGTCTCCTAATACAGCATCGGATCCGTATCTTCCTTACGGTCCATGCTGGACTCTTTTTGGATTTGAACTGCTCGCACCTGTGCTGTCAGAGTCACGCTGGGCAACAGGAAATGACATTCAAAGTTTGGGGGCTTTTCTGTCACCTGGACACTGCATCCGAGTTGGATTGCTGTCCAGAGCGGTTATAATGTGCTCTGTGGGATACCGCCCGGAGGCCAATACCATCGATTTGCGTCACACTAACCCTATCGATATGGTATACGATTTTAGCGCTACTCCTTGCCTTGGTTAGGAGTACAGAAACCGATTTAAAGAGCCCTTTATATCGATATAAAGGGCCTCGTAGTGTGGATGGGTACAGCGTTAAATCAGTTTAACGCTGCTAAAATCGGTTTAAATGCGTAGTGTAGACCAGGCCTAAGATTTTTGCCTGTCTGTGATCACTGAGTATGAGAGAGGTGACTTCTATTTGATCATTGTAGCTGTAACTGACCAGTGCCCATCTTGCCTAATTCCTGTTGTCTTTGTGTTTTAACTGTGGAAGAGGTCTTGGTCCTTTATTATAATATTTTGTCTGATTGTACTTTCCCAGTATTTTTCTCACTATCAGCAGACTCCTTAGCCAGCTTAGTTTCTGTCCCATATCTGGTAATCAAATATTTATACATCTGCTATAGAGGAGTCCAGTAGGTGACTTTGCACATTGCGGGTGTGAGTATAGTTGAATAGCGGTGACTATAGTTGAGTAGTAATCAATATTCATCTGCTCTTGCTTCCGTTGCTTTTCTGAGCAAGTTCTTTACTATACATACTCCACATTCAACTGTTCCATAGGTTTGAGAATATCTGGGACTAGATGTCTCATGATGAAAGTTGCGCATTTTATCAAAGTCCATGAATTCCCTATGCTTGAACTGAGATCCTTTGTCAGTTATTACTGTTCTTGGAATTCCATGTCCCTGTTAATCTGTGTCCAGAATACAAATTCTGTAGCTCTTTTTTTTTCTCTTTTTTTTTTTTTTGATTTGGTCACTCCCAGGTGCCCTTCACATATTTGTTCCAATAGCTTCCTTTTAATTATTGTGGAAATCATGATTTGTGTCCCTTTCAAGAGCCTCCTGAGATCATTGAAAGCTTATTTTTGTAGTGGAAATAGGCAGTTAGGAAGTGTTGCCCCCACCTTCACTTAGCGCTTGTATCATTGTTTGCAGCATTTCATCTTTAGTTGTTTCTGACTCCCAGTCCTCCCATGTGCCTGGAGATACAGCACATGACATTTCTATCATGTTCACAGGCATGTTTATTGCTTGTTCCAGATCATCAGGCTGTGTGTTTTCAGAAGGTGTGCATGTGCTGCAGATAATGTGACCTCCGTAACTAAGTGCCAGCCAGATTGGAACTCCACAGTCACATCATACATCTCTATTTTCAAAAGTAGCCACTATGTCCTGGGTTATTGTTCTCCAAGTCACTTTTTGTGTATTGCAGTCAGTGGATTGTGATCAGTTCCTGTTTTGAAGCTAGGACCACAGAGGAAATTATGAAATCTTGTACATCCATACACCAGATCCCATGTCTTCTTCAGTTTGTGCATACGTCACCTCTGTGGCTATCACTGCCCTAGGTGCAAATGAAACTGGCAATTAATCGGTTCCTTGACTGCTATAATACCTTTCTCAACCCTCTTTTTGAACATCTATTGAGATTTTGATGTCTTTCAATAGGTCAAAAAATTGCAGCCCTGGAGCTGATGTTAGAATGTGCTTTAACTCACTGAACTCTTTCATGCTCTGGCATCCATGTCCATTTGGTGTCCTTGTGGAGGAGAGGTCTTAGATGATCTGTGTGAGCTGTAATGTTAGGAATGAAGATGCTGACATAATTCAGCATTCTTAGGAGCCTTTTATTACCCTCTTTATCTTCATGTCTCAGCATGTACAGTATTGCCTGCTTATTTCATTAATCGGGCAATATTCCCTTTGAGTTCAGTCTCTTTCCCAAATATTTATTTCCGTTGTTTGAAATTGACAGTTGGCAGGTTTCAATTTAAGGTTATTAGCTCTTGTATTTTCCAGTAAACTCTTCAGTCTTTCCTGATGTTCCATGGCAGTTCTGCCCCAAATTATTATGTCATCAATGTACACTTCCATGCCCGCTAGACCCTCTGGCATCTGGCTCATTGTACGCTGAATTACTTGTAGAGGTGAACATTTTCCAAAAGGCAGTCTTAGAAGGTAATATCTGCCAAAGTGTATATTGAAAGTGAAGATCTTGGAGCTCTCAGTGTCCAAGGGCATCTGTCAAAATCCTGCCTATGCATTTAATTTTGCTGAAGAATTCAACTTCTGCCATCTGACTATAGTTCACTTCTGGTGGGCAAGTGACAGTGTTCTCGTTTTATGTTTTAGTTCAGTTCTGTAGGGTTCTAAGTAGTGAATCCAATCTGTTGGTGGTTCTCTTCTCTGAATGATACCATTTGCTGTCATGTTCTGCAGTTCTTCTTCTAGACTCCTTTTTAAGGCTTGTGAAACTTTTCATGTAGCATGTAACGAGTCTTCTCTTGACCCTATCTTGTATGTTACTGACAGGCAACCATTTCCTATCATTGTCACATGACATTATTACTTTCATATCTGGGTCTTCGTCATCTCTCTGTCTCTCTGACATGCATGCTCTTGTTAAGAGGATATAATTCAGGTGTACAGACCCAAGACTGGTAGCTTGTCTCTGTATAAACTTCCTTGTTTTATCATTTTGTCTTTGTATTTGAATTTCATTGTGCACTCTCCCAGCACTGGGATTGTTCATCCACTATAGTCTTTCACAGGTACTTTTGACTTGTCCATATTTATGTGCTCCTTACATCTCTCTGTTTCAGTTTCTGTTATACTTACATGTGCCCAATGTTCACCTTGCATGTCATAAGTGCCATTTGTGCACATTTAGTTAGCCAGTCTTTTGAATTTTCAAGTTGTTCCATTACTGCACTTAAGAACAGCTCTTCCTCTTCACTTGAAGAATCCATTTTTGCACTTAAAACATGCACTTGCCTACTTTATCTGCACATTTTAGCATAATGGTTGGTATTATTACAATTTCTATATCTCTGCTTAGTGCTGGGAATTTCCTGTACTCCATGTTGGTTGCCACTTCACTGGCATTGTTTCCTGCTTTTCATTTGTCTGACCCTGGCAAATTTAATTTATGAACTTTTCCCTTACTGGTTTAGCTATTGAACTCACAGCCATATTCTCTGTGTATGTCTCCATTCTTTTTATTTGTGTTTCTGTTTGTTCTGCTGCTTGGCATATACATTTTGCTCTTTCTAGTGTCAGATCCATTTCCATTAGCAACTGTTTGCATGCTTTTTGTTACTGTTGTGTCCCAGGACAATCAGGTCTTTAATGAGAGTCTTTTAATATTCCATAATCACAAGACTGACTTTTTAGTTTTAAGTCTGTGACAGATTGCTCTATTGTTTCTCCTTCATTCTTTATTCTTATCCTGAACATATATTTAAAAGCAACATTTTTTAGGGTCACAATGATCTTCCACAGTTTCATTATTTCTGTAAAGCTTTTCTCTCTTTTCTCACCATCATCTGCATGGAATTCATTGAGTATATCTAGGTAAGGCTTCCATGCCTGCCACTGTTGAGAGCAGATCAATCTTTTCTCATCCTCCAGTTTATTTGCCCCAATGGCTTTCAATATACAGTTCAATTTGTTGCTTGAGTCTTTTCCAGGAACATCCAGCATTTCCCCTGATTTCCAGGCCTGGTTGGAGAGTTACCTACAGTTTCACAGAATCTGTAGCAGCTATTTCAATGTACCTTTCTTACTGGTCTTCCAGCCCATTGTGCCTTCCACAAGCAAACCAGTGTCAGGGTAAACCTTTTATTATATGCAGAGCTATGTACAGAAATGAGGTAATAAAACTTTCTACTATTCACTGTAGCTGCAGCCTGCAACTGCCCTGTCCTGGGCTTCTTTGCTTCTGCCCCCAGCAGGAAGTATTGCAGGAAACAAAAGATTTCATTTAGAGTGTACATGCAGGGTTGCATCCTACACTTCCTGGAGGACTTACTCTATAGCACCTTTTCTCCTTAAAGCTTGCCTGACTTTTTATAATACATTTTGTCTTGCTCTTTTTTCCCTTCACAGTACCTTGAAAGGAAATGCCTTGGACACTGAAGAGGTCGGTCCCAGAAGTGACGTCACTTCTAACCCGGGCCTCGCACCCCCTAGGGCCAGTCCTGCATTCTACCAATACTGGGTCAGATGGTTAATGGGAGTTAGACTGAAGAAACTACTCTTCCAGTTTATCATAGCTGTTTTGCATTTATATGAGCCTTTTTTGTAATTTTCAGTGTGGTTAAAGATAAAGCTCCAGTTGCAAGATACCTGACTTTTAATGCTTTCAAACAGTTTTTGGACCAATGCTGACTCTCCATCTCGGACCTATCCTGCTGCTAATTTCAGTCCTTTAGTAAAGTGGAGTAGAATTACCATGTTGTCAGGGTTCGGATGTTTTTTTCAGGGGTGGAGGCATCTTTTAAACAAGAGAAATATTTGCTGTAAACAGTGTAATCTTGTGAATCATATCGGTGTGAATGGTTGCTTTGGACTGTCTGTAAAAGTACCAGCATGATTTGGTGAATATTATATGCAATTACGAAGAGGATAATGAATATTCATGTAATGTTGCCTAATTGATCTTTGCCAAATGAAATGCAATACCAAATTACTCTGTGCAATTACAGATGTATTCATTCTAGAGAAAAAAACAGAAAGTTGCTAAAAAGAAAACGTTTTCAGAAGCTCTAATGATAAGGACATAAGAAGGGCCAGCCCAGTATCCTGTCTGCCAACAGTGGCCAATGCCAGGTGCCCCAGAGGGAGTGGATCTAACAGGTAATGATCAAGTGATCTCTCTCCTGCCATCCATCTCCACTCTCTGACAAACAGAGGCTAGGGACACCATTCCTTACCCATCCTGGCTAATAGCAATTAATGACTTAACCTCCATGAATTTATCTAGTTCTCTTTTAAACCCCATTATAGTCCTAGCTTTCACAACCTTCTCAGGCAAGGAGTTCCACAGGTTGACTGTGCGCTGCATGAAAAAGAACTTCCTTGTATTTGTTTTAAACCTGCAGCACATTAATTTCATTTGGTGTCTCCTAGTTCTTATGCTATGTGAATGAGTAAATAACTTTTCCTTATTCACTTTCTCCACACCACTCATGATTTTATATACCTCTATCATATCCCCTCTTAGTCTCCTCTTTTCCAAGTTGAAAAGTTCTTGCCTCTTTAATCTCTCCTCATACGGGACCCATTCCAAACCCCTAATGGTATTAGCTGCCCTTCTCTGAACCTTTTATAATGCCAGTATATTTTTTTTGAGATGAGGAGACCACATCTGTATGCAGTATTCAAGATACGGGCGTATCATGGGTTTATATAAGGCAATAAGATATTCTCCATCTTATTCTCTATCTCTTTTTTATTGATTCCTAACATCCTGTTTGCTTTTTTGACTGCCGCTGCACACTGCGTGGATGTCTTCAGAGAACTATCCATGATGACTCCAAGATCTCTTTCCTGATTAGTTGTAGCCAAATTAGCCCCCATCACATTTTATGTATAGTTGGGATTATTTTTCCCAATGTGCATTACTTTACATTTACCTACATTACATTTCATTTGCCATTTTGTTGCCCAGTCACTTAGTTTTGTGAACTCTTTTTTTGAAGTTCTTCACAGTCTGCCTTGGTCTTAGCTATCTTGAGCAGTTTAGTATCGTCTGCTAACTTTGCCACCTCACGGTTTACCCCTTTTCCAGATTATTTATGAATAAGTTGAATAGGATTGGTCCTAGGACTGACCCTTGGGGAACACCACTAGTTACCCCTCTCCATTCTGAAAATTTACCATTTATTCCTACCCTTTGTCTCCTGTCTTTTTACCAGTTCTCAATCCATGAAAGGATCTTCCCTCTTATCCCACGACAACTTAATTTACATAAGAGCCTTAGGTGAGGGACCCTGTCAGAGGCTTTCTGGAAATCTAAGTACACTATGTCCACTGGATCCCCCTTGTCCACATGATTTTTGACCCCTTCAAAGAAATCTAATAGATTAATAAGACATGATTTCGCTTTACAGAAACCATGTTGACTTTTGCCCAACAATTTATGTTCTTCTATGTGTCTGCCAATTGTATTCTTTACTATTTTTTCAACTAATTTGTCCACTACTGACATTAGACTTACCAGTCTGTAATTGCCAGGATCACATCTGGAGCCCTTTTAAAATATTGCCATTACATTAGCTATCTTCCAGTCATTGGGTACAGAAGCTAATTTAAAGGACAGGTTACAAACCATAGTTAATCGTTCCGCAATTTCACATTTGAGTTCTTTCAGAACTCTTGGGTGAATGCCATCTGGTTCTGGTGACTTGTTACTATTGTAATTCCAAAACCTTCTCTAATGACACTTCAATCTGTGACAGTTCCTCAGATTTGTCACTTACAAAGGATGGCTCAGGTTTGGAATCTCCCTAACATCCTCAGCTGTGAAGACTGAAGGAAAGAATTCATTTAGTTTCTTCTCAATGACTTTATCATCTTTAAGTGCTTCTTTTTTATCTCGATCATCCAGGGGCCCCACTGGTTGTTTAGCAGGCTTCTTGCTTCTGATGTACTTGAAAAATATTTTGTTATTACCTTTTGAGTTTTTGGCTAGCTGTTCTTCAAACTCCTGTTTGTAACTCCTCATTACTTTTTTACACTTAATTTGGCAGTGTTTATGCTCCTTTCTGTTTACATCACTAGGATTTGACTCCCACTTTTTAAAAATATGCCTTTTTATCTCTCACTGATAACACATTTGTCTTTGTCTTATGATTACATATTTAGGATTACACATGATAAATATTTTTCAGGGATAGCATGGGTCCACATCGTCACCAATATTGAATAGACTGGGAGTGGTAGCTTGCTAAAAGCTGAAAAAATTAAGATGCCTTTGAGCCATTTGCAGGAAAAGGTGAATTCTCTTGGGGGTAAAGAAGAATAGTAGGGACAGAAGTGTTTAATCAACTTTCATCATTAATAGAATTGCGGATAACATACACCCTATTTGAAAATATAACAATGATTTAGGCTGGTGAGCAGTTTCATCAGCAAGGAAAACTCTCTCATCTTACATTTGGGGACAAGCAGAAGTTTGTCTGGGAAAAAATAGGGTTAACATTTTTTAAAACATACTTACAGTGGAAGCTGGAGGGTCCAGCAGGGGGAAGCTGGATTCAGGTGCCTGGCTTGTTGTTACACAGAATTTTAACATAAATATTTGAAAGAGAGACCCTGGGTCTTTCTGGGATCAAAAAAGAAACTGATCACCATTCAAAACCTATCGTGCAAAGAAAAGTTGCTACAGTATTCCACTGTGGGAGTTGGGAGGGCTTGCTGGCTTTCTGTAGGCAGATAATGCTTAGATGATGCCTTTCAAGCCCAGTGAAGGGATGGGGCAGAGGTAGAAGGAAACTTCCACCTCTGGGTTGTTTTAGATTTACCCTCCTGTTCTAAGTTCATGGTGGGGGTGGTTAGAGCTTACCAGGAAGAAGGGGGAACAATGAAATTTTTTTCAACGACCGTACTAGACTAAGTGAAAGTAGAGCTTGAAGTGGATGTGTAATTGCTTATTTGAAGTTCCTACAAAGACTCTGAATTCTGGTCCTTTGTGGGCCTTGTTAGTAGACCTCTGGTGGATTGAAGGAGAATTAAACTCTAAAAAACACCTGTTTTTCATGGATTATATGAAAGAATGTTGACACCTTTGCATGAAGTAAAGCACCTCTGAAGTGAACATTTCATACTCATGCTAGATTGTTGTGGGGCTCCTTGATAAATCATACCAACACATGCCCGATTCCACACATTAAAAAATAGGTACATGCACTCTTCCACTATGCTCCTTTATGGTGTACAGTGATAGGATCAGATACTGATTCCAAATACTATGGGCCAGATTTTCAGGAGTTGTGCCCTTTGTTCATGAAAATTTGTGTGTGCAACTTGTGTACAGCTGTGTCCACAATTCTTAATGCAAGCAATTCTGCATGCAAGAATGCACAAGTGTAAAGGCCTTTTGTGCTCAGTCTGCAGCCATTTTGCGTGCACCTGAGGATTTTGTTTGTATAAATTTTGTTAGTTTAGTCTGCAAATAAGAGTATGCTTAACCTCCACATGCTAGACACCTATGTATAAGTACAGAGGGCACACAAACTTCTGTTTGTCCCCAAATATAAGGTGAGGGAGTTTCTCCAACAGATCTTGCTAATCTTCTCTGATATGCCTTTGGCAGTTTTACTTGTGGGAATTTCCTGTAGTGTTCAAAACTTGGCCACACCCCATGGAATAAAAGATGGCATGCTATCTTTCAATTAATAATTAAAAGTCAAGGAGGATATACTCCTTTGACTCTCTAGCATATGTTAACAGAGGAGCCACTGTTGTCAGAGTTGGTATTCTGTTACCACAGATTAATTGCAAAAAATATTAGCGGTCCTTCAAATTACTCTTAAATGATGTATGTGTTTTTTTTTTTTATCTGACAATGAGATACAAGGGATTTTTGGTTTTCTGGGTAAAATATGTGACTAAAGCTGAACTGATCCTGTCTACAAGGGCATTTTTGCAGAGGTCAGAGAAAAAAAACATATGTCATTACATTGAGCTATGAGCGGGATTTCAGAATGTAAGGATAGTTAAGATCCTAGGTCCAATCATTGCTATCCATCCATATATGTCTCTGTTCCATGAGCATGAGGGGAGGGGTTCTACAGAACCATCCCTCCTGTCCTTGCATGCTGCATAGGAGAGGGAACAAGAGGGAATTAACCTGAACCAGGTATCGGTATAATACATGCATAGCCCCAGGGTCCCTTCAACCAGTGGAATTTCCCTTCGAAGTGTGCTCAGGAGACTGCAACCATCAGAGCATGTCATTGCTGCCTGGTAGTTGGAGAGGCCAATGTAAAGACAAAGGATTTCATAAGTCTAGTAGCTGAGTCTATTATTCATTCTTTGGGCTACCCGAGGAAAACCCTAGTCCCCCAATAGAAACAATCTGAGAAAATTTCATACAAATTTCCTGTAATTCTGATCCCTCTCAATGGGTTTTTCTAGAGGAAGTGACTCAATAAAACTGATAAATTAATAGTTTTCTGGTATTGGCTCAATCTCTTTCTTTTTAATCGCCCTTCCTCTCTGTGTCAGCGAGTGGCTCTGATGTGCTAGAGGACTCTGGTTTACTGGGCACACTGCTTTTATGATGAGCAGACATTCTTAATTTACTGAGATCCGCACAACAGTATTGGAGAGAGGAAGAAAATAACACTCTAATCTCGCCCTCTCTTCTCACATCTTCTTCTGCTGAACTGTCAGAGGTTTACTCATCTGTACTTTCTGAGCCAAATTCTGCTCTCAATTACACCAGAGTTATCGAAAGCAGAGTGTGAGATGTCCCTCTCCCCATCTCCCCAAAACTAACTTCTGGTTATTTTTCAAGCAGCTTCTTTTATGAGCTATTCCTCTGACACCTGTATGCCAAGAGCAGATTGCATCACTGTTATCCACTTGCTCTATGGGGAGCAAATCCTACATTATTCATTAGTGATTTGGGGTATATTTTCAGGCTAACTGGCAAGAAAGCATTTTGCTTGGAGGTTGTTTTTTAAAGTACATTGCTGTGTGTTGACCTCTATCCCCCACTCATCATAAGCAATGCTTGTTTCAGACTGCATGTCTTATAAGGATAGTGTGTTTTTGCGGAGCACCAATTTCATATTTATATGTGATAGCCTTGTATCATTTTCACAATACCATTCATGCATTATTCTATTACTGCACGATTCTTTAGCACCCTGGTTCTTTTTTCTCATTTTTTTTTATATTAGGTCTTTCTGCAGTTCCTTTACTCTGTCTATTGCTCTTATCCCCAGTGGGATTCTTCAGTGGTTAGTCTCTTCTTTGACAATACTTAAAAAGCTTTTCTTGAAGTTTATGGGAATCTTTTCATTTAATTCAGTGAGCATTGGATCAGACCTTAAACCATAATAATATGAAGAGGGTAGAAAATAGGACTGGCCAGAAAACAAGAATTCTGTTTTGGGAGAAATTTTGAGGTTTGGAAAATTATCATTCTGCATCAGAATGAAAACAAGACCTTTGGTGCGAAAAAATATGAGACCCACCTTAGAATAGCCTAGTAGTTAGGATACTCATCTGGGATGTAGGGACTCTCTTCCTGATTCAGAACAGGAACATGATCAGTCACCAACATCCCATGCAAGTTCCCTAACCATTGGTCTATAGAATCAGTCTGTCAATCTCTCTTGTTGGAACTGTTCCACTTTGTATAAATAATGAAATATTAATTGGACCAGAGAGAGAGACAACTGTATGCCCCAGTGGGTAGGGCACTTACCTGGGATGTGGCTGATTCGGAGCAGGGACTTGACCCTGGTTCTCCCACATCCCAGATGAGTTTCCTAATCCCAGGCTATTTTGGGGTGGTTCTTTGTCTTGCTCTCCCTTCTCCCCAGAAATTCTATCCTGGACCAGAGAAACCTTCCTGATGAAAATTTATCAAAACCCATACATTCCTCTGAAAAGTTTCAGATTTGACAAATCAGCATTTTCTGACTGAAAAAATATTAAGTCAAAAATTTCCTAGCCAGCTCTAGTGGGCAATTGATTTGGGCCTTTTCAGTAGCTACTGCATGCCATCCCCTACATTTAATTTCTCTATCCTGCTGCACTATTTAGTGGACAGTGGCACATATCATAGGTGATGGTGAATTGGCTAGTATGGCCAGTAGCACTCAACCATGCAAAGAGGACACACCTGAGACACCTGCATCCTTTTGTACTCACTAGTATTTGGAAGCCGGTGCTGGCAGACTGCATCCTGCCTCTTTTTAAAGGTGAAGTTGTTGCTCCAACTGGGCTGCTTCAAAGTCTTCTGAGGCGTTCTGTCTGCCATTGCAGACTAATGCTATCATGTGTCAATAGCCCACTAAGCCATCTCTGGCTCTTGGACTCACAATTTAACTCTTAATCGATAGAGTTGGATTTCTTTCTTAATTTCTGCTAGTTATTTGCATTACTTAAAAAAAAATGAATATAGATGTTTTCAAAGGAAAAAGACCTGTGCATTGTTTATGGAGAAAACTTTAAACAAAAGTTTAAAGTTTAAGCACACAGTTATTTTTCTCATAGCTTTTCAGGTGGTGACAAATTAAGTTCTACAGAATTACGCAAATCTCATTACAGTTGGACCCACTGGGTCAGGTCCTCATCTGGTATGAAGCTATATAGTTTCATTTGAGTGGGACTATGGCAAATTACACCAGTTGAGGAAATATGCTTATATCAGCATTTGTGTAACAACTACTAAATTCTCTAAATTTGCACTGTATGAAACTGTCAGTTTTATGCCACATCCCTGGAAGGGGAATCTTAATTCTAGGAAATGGACAAATGGTATGAAACAACATGGGTGTAGGAATTTTTCTTTTTCGGTGCAGAACATCTGATATTCAGCAGCATTGGCAATATTACGTAGTGTTAACTATTATGGGGTGATTTTTCTGCTACATCTAAATTGAAGGTCATAGGACACAGTTTGGTTGAAGCACTCTGCAACATTTCAGTGGACTGGTTATCTTTCTGTTTTAGAAAGCCATAACCTATGACCTACTGAGAAATAAATAGAACTAGTCCCTTAAAGCCTTTGGATATTCACATTTCAGCCACTTTTACATGTCTTGAAGTGATTTCATAAATTCCTTTGTCCTTTTATAGAAGTGAGGAAAAAGAATTAGTTAGGAAAAAAATCCACAGAAAAGGGTTTGTGGGTTTTATTTTTGTTTTTCACATTTTAATGCTAGTGTTAGTATGTGAGTGTAAGCTGTAAATGCCCAGGGAGAATAATTAAATACATGATAGGGCTAGAGCCAAAGCAGCATTTCAACTCCAAAGCTGAACCCGGGCTGTAGATAAATGCAACAATGATAGTTGGGAAGATATTAAAAAATGCTGAAAGATGGAAATACAATATAGAATAATATTGAAACAAGCAGTTGCTGTTTTAGAAAAAGTGGTCATGGAACAGACTGCTTACTACTCTAAAATCTATTCCATTGTTGTAGAGATATCAAGATAGTTTCTGTAGTTCATACCAGATCCAAGGCAGGTTGGTTACTTTAGCTGGATGTTGCTGCTTGATTTAAGGTAACTTTCCTGATATTTTTATGTGGCATGAATATAAAGGAACCTCAACATTTTCCAGGCTACTATTAAAAGTCCATTCTCAGCCTATAAAGACAACATTCAAACTCTGAGAAGAGTACATCTTTTTCTACCTCGAAGAAGAAAAGAATTAAGGAAGAAAAAAATGTAAATATGAGGGAAAACACTGTTATCAAATGAAAGGAGAACTTGGTTAATAGGAATATATAAAAAGAGAGATGGAATTTGGGAAACAGTAGTTACAATTTTTCTTCCTATTTTATCTTTAAAGGGTCTTTTTCCCCTCTCCCCTTCAACATATTAGTCCTGAAGCCAAGTGTGTACTTGAAATTCTTTCCCTCACTGCCTGAAATGATCAGTCTTTATTTCAGGAGTTGGCTTATTATTATTTGATCTTATAACCCCTTAAGGCCAGCATTAGCAGTGAGTGTCAGGAAATCCCAATTCCCAGTGCCAGGAGGTTAATTGCTTTTTACCGTTTGGTCTTTTTATACCCACTTTATATGCTACCTAACCCTTTTACCATCTAAAGGAGGTACACGTGCCTTGTCAGCGGCCTACTTCTTGAATCCCCCCATACCTCTCCCCAAGGCTGCTGTACCAATTTTAAATTACATCTCCCTCAACCAAAAAATTATAGTTGACTTGATTTTCTTTCTACTTTTTACATTTTCCCATTTACCTGGCAGAAAATAGTAAATGTACTTTAGTTTGTATTTCGAGGAAATGGTCTTATCTATTTACAATAAAGACAGATATGACATATTATGATAAAGTATATGTTGCATACCTATAGTGTTGCAAAATTGGACTCATATGTTGAGTTTGAATTATGTTGTTGTGTATAGTGTGCTAAACAATTTTATGACTTTTTAAACTATAGCAGTTAAAAAGGAGTGTCCAAAAACATTAAAACCAAATCAGATCAGCCCATCCTTTAGAGTTCACTTACTTAAACATATCACCATGCAAAACAGACACATTATATTTGTCCAAATTATTTGAGTTGGCAAGGAGTTTAAATGCACAAAGATTACTGAGTTCATTAATTATCATCCTGAGTTCATTAATTATCATCCTGTTATTTACAGATTGTTTGTTTATTGTAAATGGTCCCATCCCCCACCAGGAAAATATTGGCATTAGGGTTAAACTGAATAATGGCAAATGTGAAACAAGTGGTTTAAATTTCAGATGAGGGAAGGTTCTGTATATTATCCATATGTATCACTGTCTCTTCATAAGCAGAATGGATATTGAAGATGCACTTAGCTCATATTCACTGCAAATTTTATTCAGTCGTCAGGTTACAAGTATACCATGCAATTTTTAGGCAGCACATGTAACTGTTGTCATTAGATGATCTCGGAGTTCATGTTTTTCTCCTGCATTTTAAAATGCTATCCGGTCTTGAATAATTCAGATAGCCTAGTTATGATTTTCCTGTGTTAGTTTTATTGCTATTTGCTTTAAAATAACAATTGTATTTATCTTGATTTCATATTTTGTGGAGAAAAAAATCAAACTGATGTTTTGTTAGTGCTTATAATTTTGCACATTGGTTGCCTTTTGGAATTTTCATAATTTTTATTTGGAGGTAATTAATTAACTTTACTAGTCTATTCTTTGAATTTAGTAGAAAAACCAGGCATAAAAATAATTGACAATACATACTTTTAAAGATTTTAATGGTGACCACTTTACTTCTGTGTCTGTTCAGGTTCTGTCCCTTTGGCCATGCAGATTTTTTATCTGTCAATTCTGATGCTCTCCTAAAAACATTTACAGATCTTATAACCAAGTGTTTGCCCTGTGTATAGATTTTTGGTCAATAAAATGAAGTCAGAAACTGGGATAAGAAGATATTTTTATAAGGAAGAAAAGAACACTAGAATCTGTGTATCATTCCAGTTCCCCAAAATATACCCAGTGAGATTAAGCAAGCCTTCCAAAATGAAATCTGAAATAGGCAAAAATCACCTAGCATTGGATTATGTTATATGGCTGTAAATCTTCAACATTCATAAAAAATTTTTCCATGTGTTCTTTGTACCTCAAAACCTTCCATGCTAACCCTGAAATCCCAAAGCAGGTGCCTTTTGCCTATATTTGGTTTCGTTTGCTTTTTTTCCCCAGCCACAGCTTCCCTTCCCTACAGGAATTGGCTCCCTTTTTTTACCTGATCCATTTTCTGAGAGGAGGCCTTTGTCTTTATTCTGGCCATCTGCATTTGAGTGCCAGCAGGGAAGAGCCTCTACCCATTCCCAGAATTGATTGATGTCTTCTGTTTGTGGCTGGCCTTCCTGTTCCAACATTTGTTCAGCAGTCAGGACTTACAGATGCTTGTTCTTTCTGATGTCATTGCTTTACTAAACCCCTTTAACTCTGAGTATGTTTACACTGCTTATGGGTGGTGTGATTCCAGCTTGGGCAGACAGAGTCATGCTAACTCAGTTGCAGCAAGAGTGCTAAGAATAGCAATATGGACATTGTGACACTGGCAACCACCTGGGAGAGCAGCCTGAGTCCAAGCCCACTTAACCTGCTGGGTCCAAGATTGGGTGGTTAGCTCAAGCTGCCACATGTGTGACCACATCCATAATTCTATGTTTAGCTGAACTAGTGCAAGTGTATCTACCCATGCTGGGAATCTCACCTGCCAGCCGCAGTGTAAACACACTCTTTGGGGCTGAAAGATGCCCCAAAGGGTATATGATTTTGTGGAGAATCAGTGATGCCCTTAAGCTTAGTGCAGTAGGCAGCATGTATTTCTCAGTTTCAAAGATGAAAGACTCATTGCAGTAGAGTACTTTCCACTCCTCCTGCCACACAACATGGCATTTAAGCAGAAAGAGGATATTGATGTTATGGGGATGGTCGTCTCTTGCTGACCACTGTTTCTCTCCCACTTGTTAACACATGGGAAGAGTGAAGGAAGAGCTAGCTGAACTGCTTTACTATGATGAAAATGAGGAGAGGTAAGAGGTAAAGGCCATTGAGACTCTGCCCAACTTCCCACCTGCTGCCAAGAAAAGATGGCATCAGATAAAGATGGAAAGCTTGTGTATTCTGTAGGCAGAGGAGCCAGTGGAGTTGGGAAATCATGTTAAGTTTCTAAGCTTCAGCAAAACTCCCTTGGTTCTAACAGTTTTTTAGGTGTAAATAAATTCACAATCAAGCAAAATTCAGGGGCCCATACAGTCAGGCATGACAAAACTCATGCAAAACCAAACCAATGTGTTTTGCATAGCCGTAAAAAGGAAGGGGCGGATAAACAAATATAAATAAATATTACTTTATCTCCGAGAGCCAACAGACTATGACACGCTACATGACTCCTCTCCTTCTACTCACAGATCTAACACCCATCCAATCCCTTCAAGAGTAAAACATTATTCCATTAAAAAAAATAAAAAGGCCTTGGTATCAACATAATGAAATCCATTCTTCAGTTTACAAAATGATCACCTCCTGGCTATCAAAGGAGTCCATACCCCTTCTAGCATCCCTTTTCTCCCACTTCCCAGGTCTCCAACCTACAGCCACCTTGCTCAATTGCTTCAGGCACCTTAAGGTTGATCATTGAAGAGGCGTAGCTGCGGCAGCCTACATAGTCTTATTGGCTCTCAATTCACTTGCTCCCCACAAACCAAAACCAACAAGCTGGATTCTTGGATTCTCCCATCACTTTGACAGATGAATGCTCAGCTAGTATTGACTTGAGTTCTGGGTATATTAATTTTTATGGCTTCTCACATGGGAAGCAAGTCCAATTCTGGATTTGCAAATGTGGTTGCATGTCTTACAAGTGTAGTTGTTGTTGAGGAGAGGGGTTGAGTGTTGGCCTTATGATGTGCTCTCTTCTTCTGTAGGGACCTCAGGTGCCACCACTCAAAAGTGGGCATAGCCTTATGGCCCAGACCTATCATATGGGTCTGTCCAGTGTAACAAATTCCCCGGTTCCAATGTCTATCTTGCATGCTTTGAGGTTGGCCTTCAAGGTGTCTTTATATCACAGGATGGGTCGACACTTAGATCAGGAAACCGTGCTTGGTTGGCTGTATACTCCATGCAGACCATAGATCTGATCCAATGAAGTTGAGCCCTGATGAGCATGGTTTCAATACCAGGGATTTGGCAACTCTCAAGGACTTCAGTGTTGGGGATCCTGTCCTGATACTTGATGTTGCAGATATACTTAGGCCGTGAAGGTGGAAACTCTCCAGTTATTTGATTTGTTATCGGTTAGGTGTCCATATCTCACAGCCATAGAGGAATGGGACAAGTACAACATCTGAGGCAGACTCCACATTTCCTCCAGAGTGTGTGCCTTCCAAATGCCGAGGTGGCCTTTGCCAGGTGCTGAATGATGTCATCATCACCTAACATGGCATTCTTGGAAAGTACGCTACCTAGGTAGCGGAATTTCCTAATCAAGTTGAGAGATGTTTTGTCAATTGCAATGATGAGATAATGGTAGTCATGATGCTAGTGGTCTGATGCTGGCTGGTACATGACTTCTATCTTCTGCAGGCTGACTGTGAAACCAAAACATTTTGAGGCAGAGTGCTCAATGATAAAAATAAGAAATTACTCCCTCCTTACAAACATAAACCAACAAGTAGAGCTGGGGAAAATATTTTAACTGAATAATTTTCTATCAGAAAATTTTTTTTTGATGAAATCAAAATGTTTTTTTGGGTGTGTGTCAATTTCAGCAATTTTAGATGGGAAAAAGTATAAATGTTCATGCTGGCTTTTATATTATTTTAGTATATTATAATATATGCAATATTATAATATTTCAGTATTAACAAAATGAAACATTTTTACCTTATTGAAAGAAAACTTCATGATGGTTCTGAAAATTTTTTTTTCAGAATTTCTATTTCATGGTAAATTTCTGCTTTTTGTTCCAAAGTGGAAAAAATCTTTTGTTTTTTGAAATCTTTATATTTCCCATGGAATGGAAATTCTGTTTTCTGACCAGCTATCCCAACAATGATAAAGGAAAAAAAAAAAGACTAGGACCATTTCTGTCTCTTGCCCTTCCCCTGCCCCCAGCATACACACATTTTAACACTTTACCAGGGTCACAGTGATCTCATTGCTTAGAGGCACAAAACCACATTGCATCAGTCCGATCAAAGTGTGTCTGGTGATCACCTAATGCAGGAATTTCTATTCCAGACTTGCCAATGACATGGCTTCCAAAACTTTGGTTAAAATTCATTTTGGGCCTTGTTGAAACAAAGTTGTATATGCTACAACATTGGACAGCAAGTTCCAAAGCCAGGGTGGAGGGAAGCATTGAGGAAACTCCTCAGAATTTCTGTGCATTGAAAGCTAAGGGACAGATTCAACCCTAGAGTGAACCCATTTACCCTAAGGCTTTTTTTCTTGTGTGTCCAACATACTCCTGTGGATTCTTGTAGCTATACCACTCAAACCAGAGTATGTGTCTTTGCCCCTCTTGTCTAATTTGAATGATATCATGTATGTCTGGCACCAAATGCTTCTAGGACTCAGGAACTTTTTAAATGTTACAAAGTCAGAGACACTAATTAAAAATATGTAGTGTAGACATCTATTTAATATATGCACTATTTCCAGAACTTGATAGCAGACCACCTTAAAGTAGCAAAGGTCTAAGCCTGTTTAAATAAAGTAATTATGAAGAACAGTGATATGGATGTAAACTTGGAGCCTTTCCAAATGGAGTCATAAAATGTGCTAATTGGTACTGAGAATTAGAATGCAGTAAAAGTCAAATTTACAACACTGACTGTTTTACAGTGAAATTAACTTGGCTACTCTAGAGATTTTAAATGGACCTAGCCATTAGGAGAAGAAGTCACTAGATTATAGGGCTTTTGCATGAACAGCCAGAGAGACAGACGATTCCACTTTCATTGGTACAGATTAAGATAATGTGAACAACCTAATTAATGCAAATAATGTACAGTGCAATTTGTTTGAACAAATTAGTAGTACCTGTGGTCTTGATTGGGTAACATGTTGGAACAATACCAATTTTTAAGCAACAATTTAATTAAGTCACTTACTTGCTAATAGGTCAAAATATAATTAATTGTGACACCTTTATTCAACCTAAGGTACAGAGCTATTTAATAAAATTAAACCCCTGCATAACTTAATATGAATTTTAGATTAATACTAGGAAGTGTAGAGATTACTGTATTTGTATTGCTGAAACGTTTGTAATTTTCTAAACTAGAAAATACACCCAAATTCATTTCAGTACTAAAGCAACAACCTGATAATGCAAAATAGTCAGAAATGCAGCATCTATTTAATATATTTCAGTATATTAAAACTTAGAAAGCCCTGAGAGAAAGATAAAGAGGTCCTTCTTGTAATGGATATACTCAGTAGAACTATTTCCTTCTCTTTACAGGCAACTTTACAATTCCATCCTTTTTTTTTTTTAAAACTAGTTAATTATTTAAGATATTACTGGGGAATGATTTGCTATTTATAATCTATACTTGATAAAAATATTGACTTTCAAATATGTAGTATTCATGCTGAAGCTGTAAAATACTGATCATTGGGATTTGAAAATGAACTGAAGAACCAATAAGTCACAGTAATGCAACTTTAATTAGGAGTACACAGTAAGAACATGCTTACTAGCTCAGACGATTGTCCATCTAGTCCTGTATCCTGTCTGACAGTGGCCAGTAACAAATACTTCCAAGGAAGGTGAACAAATACTTCCATAGGTGAATGTTTTTCTAATCCCAAACAGCTATACCCTAGAACATGTGTTTATATTCTTTATATGTTTTTATCCTATCCTATGTTTCTGTCTAGTTTCTGTCCATATAAACATCTAATCCTTGAATCTCAGCAAGATGTTGGCCTTATATCTCCTGGATATTGAGTTCCACAAGCTAGTTACATGTAATGTAAAAAGTATTTCATGTATAAATTAACCCTGTCGTCTTTCAGTTTCTGTCACTTGTGTTTTTATAATGAGTCGTAAATACAAGCATATTATTTACCTCCTCTTTCATATTCATTCTGCATGTCTGCTTTAATCTCAGTTAATCCTCTGACATTAGATTTTCAGTGATTATAGTTTAATTAGAGACAAGTATGATCTTTCCAACACTATGTACTACACATTTTACTGTAGGTTAACTTACGAAATATAGGTTTTGTGTTTAGTAGGATAGCATGTATTGGACCAGAACTCCAATGGGCTATAACAGGATCAGTAGCAGAAAGCCATCTGCCACTAATATAACATTTGCAAATGCAGGTAGGATATTGACACTAACTTATATTGTGGGAGAAAAAGAGAAACAAAGGGAAGGCTTTTTATTTCAAACTCAGTCCAATGCTTCATCTTTGTAGCACAACTAACAAGAAAGGTAAACTTTAATTTCAATCCCCAGAAGGCATAAAGGCATAAGTGTCAGGATGCTTTTCTGTCATCTCTTACATTGTGCTAAGAAAAAAACAATATAAAGGTAACAGTAATAGACAATAACATTAATAATTCAGAAGAGAAACAGGTGCAGCACTTGCAGTATTTAAACTGTACAAGGATGATGTTAGTTTAATATCAATCAACAGCTGTGAAGTAATTGCCCTTTTAAAATTTAGTTATAAAAATTGCTGGCAATGATAATATTGAGCAAAATCTATGACAGTGTTGCTAATTTTATAGCTGAATCACTAGCAGATGCTCAGCAAAGCACATCTTCCATTGATAATTTAGTTGTCAATTTTAGCAAGTAAATCATCAGATGGAATTGACCAGAGAGTAATATGTATTAATATTGTCACTTAGTTTGCACAGACGTTTATCTTAATGTACTAAAACATTAGGAAAATATGACTTTAAAATAAATAAGATGTGAAAAGCAGAATTTATGTGTGATCCATTTGTTTACTAAGAGAAATATTTGCTTCTGAATATTGCAAAGTTGAATGGAGACAGTGTCATAGGAATCTCTGATTCACATCAGAGATGGTATGTGGGGATTTGTACATGTCTATAAGCAGGGAGGAACACAAAGACTAAAGGATGCAAAATCCTTATCATTAGTGTCATGAAAAGAACTAAGGAAATATAAGATAAATGGTACACCATAGTTTTTCTCCATGTTTGGGTAAAGGAGGGAAATGTGAGGTGAGCAACAGCCCTTTGAAAACCTTAATTTTTCTAAGATTTTTTTTAAGTTGAAAAAGTATGCTTAAATGTGTTCAAAGTTCTTTCAGAGTGCATAGTTTAAAAGGCTGCTGTAAAAGATCTGCAGAGCAGAACTGTAAGAGGAAAGAGGAATGGCAAGATCATAGATGTTTTTTCAGCAATTTAATCAGAAGCATTTGGTAGAACTAAATGTTGCGTAATAGCAACATGCTGAAAATAGCTAATGGCTAGAGCTGCAGTGAGCTGTTCATCAGAGAATTAGACTTTACCAGACAAACTCCCATAATATACCTGGACCCATTCCTCTATTTGTCTGGCTCTAACCTGGAAGAGGAAAACTTCAATTAATTCCAAATAAACAGAATATTAAGTAGGCATGTGAAGAGAAATTTGAGGCACCAGTACATCATGTCCACTCAGGCCCCACGCTCTCCAATTTCACTTTATTTTTAAAGACATTACAGATGTTTTGGGTTCCCGTGAGCTCAGGGCCCCAGTACAATTGTGCCCCTTCTCAGCCCTGCTAAAAAGTAGTTTGGTAGTAGGCAGAGCTATGCAGAATTTTTTGAGCAGAACTCAGAAATTGGGTTCTCTGAATGATTGTCTTGAATTTGTGAACCTTTGATAAAAAGATGCTGAAATCAACTGGATTGTGGTGGATGTATTGCTTGATAGCATGCAAAATTAAGTGGTAGGTGTTTGGTTGATTGGTTTTTTATTATGTGGACCTCAGATCAGGGAAAATGTGGCAAGCAATATTTGCTGTTTTCCTTTGTGCTCAGTGTTCACTTGAACCTGAAACTCAAAGCAAAACTTGGAGGGTGTGAACTGATGAGAACTACAAAAGAGAGGCAGAGAGCTGTAGTCAAGATTCTGTCAAGTGAAACTAACAAGTCTTGCACAGCTCCGTTTTTGTGATCATGAGTTATTTGCCTTTGGAAATAGGTTCTCTAGTACAAAAAACATATGATTTCAAGGGAGAAAATTATGAGAAATCAAATAACCTAGTCAGGATGATCCACTGGGAGTGAATTTAAAATCTGCATGCCAGATTTCAACCCCAGTTACACCTGTTTAACAAGAAGGGTTGATCTTATGTTACTACCATTCCTGGTAAAACCAGAAAATGTGAGAAATCTCATATGAAATTGAATAATGCAATTTTCAGCATAAAAAGGTTTTGATACTCTTCACATAATCCTACAAATGTTTGGATACTGCTTCAAACGTAACCTTTTATTCTTTGGAGAGTCACTAGTTGCCCATCAGCACATTTTGAGTAGGCCATTCATCTGAAACAGCTTACAGAAGATAGAAACATTTGCACTAAATTGGGAAGCACTGTCTGGCTTAAATTGAAACTCCGTTTGTCTTTGACTGTGAGCTTTTGCTAGAAATGCTCCAGGTATACAACCATATTTAGCAGGGAAAAACCTTCTACCCTATTTAAATAAAAAAAAAAATCTGACCTTTTCTCTGTGGAAAGCAGCTCAACAAAGATGTCCTTTGCAGCAACTGCCTCTGGCTGATTGAGACGAAGTGGTTGATTGAAGGTGTAAGACGTAAAAAATGAGTTTAAAAAATTAAGGAAAGGTGTGAATCAGGGCTGTCAGTTAATTGCACTTAACACAAGCAATTAATGCAAACAAATTAACTAGATTAAAAAATGGTCTCAATTAATCGCAGTTTGAATCGCATTGTTAAACAATAACAAAATACCAGTTTAAATTTATTATAAATATTTTTGGATTTTTTCTATATTTTCAAATATATTGATTTCAATTACAAAACAGAGTACAAAGTGTAGAATCCTCACTTTCTACTACTTTTTATTACAAATGTTTGCACTGTAAAAAAGATAAAAGAAATAGTATTTTTCAATGCACCTCCTACAAATACTGTAGTGCAATCTCTTTATCATGAAAGTGCAACTTACAAATGTAGAATTATTTTTTTCACATAACTACATTCAAAACAAAACAATATAAAACTATTTTTAAGCTTGTGATTAATTGCAATTATTTTTAATCATTTGACAGCCCTAGCGTTAAGAGTAATTATAGATAGGCTTGAATGTGAATTTAGTATCTGAATATTTACTACACTGGAGGTGATCTACGATAATACCTGAACCTAGATCCCAATTTTATTACTTGAGACCATCATCTCTAGCAGTAATGACTGCAAAATGTTATTGGTGTTCACTTTTCGGCAGAGATACAAAATAGTTGTGTGTGTGGAAGATGGTATTTGTTTCTGATTGTGGGAGTGTCTAATTTATATATGGATAGACTATAAAAACACCGCCCCTTGCTTGAATGAAAATTATGCAAGGTATAGATCTGGTTGGTAAGCTTTGAAGGACTCACAAGCCTGAAGCCAAAACAAAAGCTTCTATGGTGACCCAATTCTCATTTTAAAGGACACTTGTTGAAGCAACTTTTAGCCTTAACTAGGCCTAAAGTTCCTTTCTGGCGTTTTGAGGCCTCTACAGTCCAGGCTTAAACATAAATTAATGGAAGCATCTCCTGTGGTGGGGGGTTTCATTCTTCCAGCTTCACAAATGTAACTAAGGATGGGTTAGATTAGGAACATACAAATTCCCAGGCTGGATCAGAGATAGCCTGGTGTCCTGTCTCTGACAGTGGCCATTGCCGGTTGCTTCAAAGAGAGGCGCTGAAAAATCCATGGTGGGCAATCATGGAATTACCTGCCCTTAAGGAAAACTTCTTCCAAATCCAGGCAGCTAGTGGCCAATTTCTGACCTGAAGCATGTGTTTAGATCTCTTTTACATTTTATCCTATTTTATGTAACTGTGGATGCTTTTATCCATAAATGTCTAATTCTCATTTGAATCCTGCTAATGTCTGTGGCTTGTTAAGACTCTACAAACTGGTTAGAATCTGTTAGTTGCCTGGAGTCAGTGTTGGCAAAGTGAGAGAAGTGGCTCTAGTTCATTTGGTATGGAGAAAAAAACACTGTTTAACATGAGGACTGTTTTTTCTGTGCGATAATTATAGGTGAATCCTCATTTTCTCTATAAAAGTGTCAGCTAATTAAGGATAAACTCAGCTATTTGTTTTGACTGGTTATAGATAGAACTACTATACCTCTGCCTCAGCAAATCCATCTGCTAAACACACTTCATGGATCTGGAGGGAGGGCATCTGTTGGGAAAAGAAAGAGTCTGTATCACAGAGAAACAATAGTGTCTCTGTCTACTCTCTACTATCCCTTTATCTCCGGTTCTCCTTTTTTCTTATGTTTTCTTTCCCTGTCAGGCTGCAGATATGATGCCAAATGGTGATGAGGCAACACTCAGTGCAAACTAAGTCAGTCATTCACAGGCAATAGCGTTGGCATCCAAACAGCAAAACTTCACTAATTTTGAAGGGATAAAATTGATCACATTTCATTATCTGGATATTTTTTCAGGTTGACCATTAGAATCTGGGTAAGTCAGTCTCTATCCATTTCAAAAAAAAGTATAGACCTGAGTTCTTACATTTCTTCTTGTCCTGAAGGGGGTTACCTTTAACTTAAGGGAATTTATTTAGAAACAGTAGAATTTTAAGGGTCCAAGACAGAACATACACACAAAGATAGGTTCAGACTGGAATCCCTGCATCCATCCTGCAATCCAGATTCTCCCACACCAAAGTTTGGGAAGGTTCAGATTTTGATAGAGATCTGAGCTTCATAGCTCAGACCTATGTAGATAATGCTTTGAACCAGAATTTTTTATCCAAACAACCTTGGGAAAGTTTGGTTTCAGATCTGAATTTCTTGGGTCAGGTTCATTTCTGATAGTTCTCAGTGGAGACCTTATACACTAGATTTTAATGAAACATTGAAAAGGTAATTAAAAATTATTATCATTACAAATTGTGTTTTTAACATAGTATGGAGAACAGTCCCACCAAATATGGAATGATGAATTACAAACAGTGCTTGTTATCACACTCCTCAAATCTAAACTGCTTTGCAAGGGGTCATTTATGAGTGAACTATTGATGATGGTATCACACAAATAACACGCAATCACACTAGTAATTTACAAAGCTAGTTTGCTAATAAAAGTCTAAATAGCATTCATCTAAATTAAACAGAAAACACTTTTGAGTATAGAGTTATTGGTATTCCTACTTAATGATGCACATAGAATCTGCAGAGACTCCTGCCTCAGGTTAAACTTGGAGAAAACTGTGGAGCCTCAAACGTAAAAAAGCCAGCCATAAATAAGAGTGGTTGCATGAAAACTACTTCAGGAGTCGGTCAAATATTACTCAAATTGATTAGTAGGCAAATGCACTGAAATAGGTAAAGAAAAGCTTTATAGAAATCTGTACTGGATGGACCTACTGGATCTACAAATAAAATACATATATTTAAGAGTTATAAAAGTTAATGCCGTTCATGGCCATAAAAAAATTAAAATGTAATCCCTCCAGTACACACTGGCATATTTGCAGAGAGGATAAAATTGTGCCTCACATTGCTGAAGATATTCTCTACCAATAATTAATACATGGTCAATATTGTTAATATGAAAAGTAGGGCTGTCAAGCAATAAAAAAAAATCACTTTTAATTGTGTGATTAATTGCACTGTTAAACAATAATAGAATACCATTTATTTAAATATATCTGGATGTTTTCTCATTTTCAAATATATATTTATTTCAATTACAACACAGAATATGAAGTGTACAGTGCTCACTTTAGATTTATTTTTATTACAAAACTTTAGAGCCTACAAATCCACTCAGTTCCATTTCTTGTTTAGCCAATCACTAAGACAAATAAGATTGGTTACAATTTGCAGGAGATAATGCTATTTGCTTCTTGTTTACAATGTCACCTGAAAGCATGAGAACAAGCTTTCACATGGCACTGTTGTAGCTGGTGTCACAAGATATTTACATGCCAGATGCACTAAAGATTCATCTCTCCCTTTGTGCTTCAGCCACCATTCCAGAGGACACATGTCCATGCTGATGAAAGGTTCTGCTCTAATGATCCAAAGCAGTGCGGCCCAATGCATGTTCATTTTCATCATGAGTCAGATGCTTCCAGCAGAAGGTTGATTTTCTTTTTTGGTGGTTTAAGTTCTGTAGTTTCCTCATCAAAGTGTTAAACTTTTAACACTTCTGAAACTATGTTCCATGCCTTGTCCCTCAGATTTTGGAAGTCACGTCAGAGTCTTAAACCTTGGATGGAGTGCTATAGCTATCTTTAGAAATCTCATATTGGTATCTTTGCATTTTGTCAAATCTGCAGTGAAAGTGTTCTTAAAACGAACAACATGTGCTGGGTCATTATCCAAGACTACTGTAACATGAAACATATAGCACAATGTGGGCAAAACAGAGCAGGAGACATAACAATTCTCCACCAAGGAGCTCAGTCACAAATTTAATTAACTCATTTTTTTAACTAGCATCATCAGCAAGGAATCATGTCCTCTGGAATGGTGGCCGAAGCATGAAGGGGCATATGAATTTTTAGCATATCTGGCACGTAAATACCTTGCAATGCTAGCTACAAAAGTGCCAAGTGATTGTTTGTTCTCACACTTTCAGGTGATATTGTAAATAGGAAGTGGGCAGCATATCTCCCATAAATGTAAACAAACTTGTTCGTCTTAGCAACTGGCTGAACAAGAAGTAGAACTGAGTGGACTTGTAGGCTCTAAAGTTTTACATTTTTTTGGTTTTGAGTGCGGTTATGTAACAACAATAAAAATCTACATTTTTTAAGTTGCACTTTCACAATAAAGAGATTGCAGTACAGTACTCGTATGAGAAGAATTGAAAAATACTATTTCTTTTGTCATTTTTACAGTGCAGATATTTGTAATAAAAATAAAGTGAGCACTTTGATTTCAGTTACAACATAGAATACAAGATATACCTTATATACTCGTTCATAAGCCCAATATTTTTAGTAAAAAAGGGAAACACCAGAGAAGGGGGTTGGCTTATGAACGGGTATAGAGAGGGAGAGGTGGGACACAGCCCCTCCCCTCAACAGAGGGAGCAAGGAGAAGCAGCACAGCCAGAAGGGAAGAAGCAGGGCCAGAGTCTCTCCGCTTCTGGCCATGCTGCTCTCCCCCCAGCCTACAAAGCCGCTGCAGCTCCAGGGCCGCAACATGCTGCTGCCGTGTAGCCTGGCCCAGCCAGCTGCAACATGCTGTGGCCACGCCACTCGGTCTGGCCCACCAGAACAGGCTGCGGCCGCACTGCGCAGCCTGCTGGAGCAGCTCCAGCCAGACCAGAAACATCCTTCTCAGGCCCTCCCCAGATAAGGTGGGAAGGGATGGGATGAGGAGAGTGTGGGGGTCCTGGGCTAGGGGTTGGGTCATGTAGGGGGGTGGTCACAGAGGTTACTCCTCTGATCACCAGATTCTCCCTCTCAAAAAATTTCCCCACCAGTTGCTGTCCCAGCCCATCAAGGTAAGCAGCTGGTACGCCAGGAGACTTTGTTTACTTAGGTTTACCTCTGTACCTGCAGATGCTCAAGGTATACAAACCATCTTGACCCACCAGCTTATCCTCATGGCTGGGAGCCAAAGTTTGCTGACTCCTGAATTATAGGGTCAGCTTATGAACGGGTCATAAACATTTTGCATTTTTACTTATCCATTTTGGGAGGGTCAGCTTATAAATGAACCAGATTATGATTGAGTATATATGAAAATGTAGAAAAAATATCCAAAATATTTAATGCATTTCAATTGGTATTCTATTGTTTAACAGTGTGATTAAAACTGTGATTAATGGTGATTGATTTTTTTGAGTTAATTGCGTGAGTTTATAGTGATTAATTGATAGCCCTACTGAAAAGAGACCCTGAAAGTCTTCAACTTTAACCATGAAGTGTTGAACCTGAACCTCCAGCTATTAAATAGGAAGGTTGACCTTGTGGATAAGGCAGGGGACAAAGGAGCCCTAGTTTCACTTACTGTGTTTACTATAGACTACCTGTGGAACCGGAGGCAAATCACTTAGGGTATGTCTACAGTGGAGCTGGAAGGTATAATTTCCAGCTCAGGGACACATACCTGTGCTAGTCTGATTGAAGTAGCATGCTAAAAATAGAAATGTAGCTGCAGCAGTGTGAGTGGCAGGAGGAGAGTCTAGCTGCCCTGAAAAAAAGGTCTGTATAACACATAAGTACTCAGTGTCTAGCCCTTCCCACAACTCACGCCCCAGTGGCTACACTTTTATATTTAACACACTAGTTCGATCAGAGCTAGCATGGGTATGTCTCATGGGGTTGGAAATTGCACCTCCAACTCAAAGTGTGGACATACCCTTAGAGTAAAATTTCAAGGAGCGTTCAAGTCTCACTTTAAAAAAAGAGTCCTAGTGCCTGAATCACACTTGAAAATATGAGTTAAGTTCCTAAATCACATGGGCACTTTTGAAAATGTTGTCTTTAATTTCCTCTGTGCCTCAGGCCCACATTTTTTTTTCTTTTCTCCCGTACTCTGTCTTGTCTGTCTAGATTGTAAACCTTGGTTCAGTGACTCTCTCCTCTGTGTTTGTACAGCCTAGTACAATGGACCTCCAGTCTCAGGGGGGGACATTATTAGGTTAGGGATTTGTTACAGGAGTGGGTGGGTGAGATTCTGTGGCCTGCATTGTGCAGGAGGTCAGACTAGGTGATCATAATAGTCCCTTCTGATCTTAAGTCTATGAGTCTATGAACTATTTAACAATAGAAGGAAACCCATTAACTTCAGTGGGGTTTAGATCAGCGCCTACATAACTTACTGTTAAAAATGATCTGTTGTCTTCTGGTAGAACTACAAATATATATTTAAAAATACTTTTCCACATTTGCATAATGCAGCCACAACAGTCAGAAGTATGTTCCTCTGCAAGTGGAGTGAGAGAGTTTGAACGTGTGAGCGTCAGCCCAACCACTTAATAAAATTCAAGAGAAAAGAAAAATAACCTACCAAGCAAACCCCTCTTTCTTGTGATAATTCAATTTGTAACCAAAAGATACGTAAAATAATCTAATGACCCCAATCTTTCCATGGACAAATAACAGGAGAGGTGCCATATAGTGACGAGTTCCACCTCACCATTGACAGACATTTATTGATTAGAGTAATTTGAATTTTTCTGTGGTTTACACGGATTTTAAATATATTACATAAGAAACAAATCAATGGAAATAACAATTGTTAGCAGTCAAGACTTGCAGAAGAAAGTTGTGGATGCTATGCAGGTAATTACTATACTTACCTGTCAATGACACTGCAGTGTGACAAACTGCCTAATTTGTGAAAAGAGACCATCGTAAATTCCAAAAGCTTTCAGGAATGAAGCAGTGGGAAGAAAAATCTATTTCTCTATATTAGCAGATTTTGGTCCTTATTTTCTCTGTCCTCTTTGAATAATTATCAGGCCACTAGTTAAAAATTGCTGTTGTTATGCAGCTGGTAGAATTTATCCCTAAGAAACAGACATCTTTTGAATAGAAAAAAAATGACTCCAGAAACTGTCAGAAATTAAAATATCCTTTCCAGTGACATAAGATTTTATTGATAAAAGAACTTGTCTGAATAAGAATCTTTAGTTTTACAGATGTCTTAAGACTTGATCAAGGGGAAATCTTAGCTATGGTTCAGTTTACTTTATGTATAAGGACTTCTATTTTGAGCAAATCCATTGGTGGAACCATTTTTAAAAGGAACCTATGCCATAAATTTAACCTGTTCTGTTCTGAACAAAAGGTAGGATTTCAAGTAATTCATATTTGCCAAGCTACATGTATATTATTAACCAGAAATATTAACCAGATGGTGTGCTGAGATCACTGCCTGTCGTGATGACCAGTATTCTCTCATTGTTTCCTTGTACTCCCCCATCAGTCTGTATCCATCTGAAGTCTCTATTTTTATACTTTGGGTTGAAAGCTTCTTGGGGCAGAGACCATCTTCGCTCTATGTTTATACAGCACCGAGCACAGTAAGTTCCTGGTCCGTAACTGGGGCTCCTAGGCTCTACGGTAGTGCACATGATTACAAATAATAAATAAATAACATCCCAGGATTTGCTATCCTAGGGTGAACTTCTGAATCTTATTCGGTGTTTGTGAGTTTGCTGGAGAAGAACTATACAAAGATTTCAAGATAAGTCACTTCATTCACTCCGTATTTTGATTATTGTAACCACCTTTTTTCTGGCCTACCTGACACCTACATTGTTCCTTCCAGTCCACACAAAACACCGCTGTCAATATCATCACCCCTCATTCCATCCATTTTTTACAAAAAATTCCACTGGCTCCCCATCTCCACCTAATCAAGCATCTCTTCATTTTAGGTCCTGCATAACTCTCTCTCTACTTATCTGCCCATGTCTTATTTACACGGTCCCCATTCCCTTCCACTCCACTAATGATTTCACCCTCTACACCCCATTTGTCTGCCTTACACTGCACGCAACACTGTATGTTCTTCCAGGCTGCTCCTACAGGAGCATTAGATTGTGAGGGGAGGGGTACTTGTAATTTTGTGTTTGTTTGGTAAAACATCATGGAGAGAGACTTTTAAAGGCACAAATGACAATTAGGTTCTTTATTCCCAGTGACTTTGCCTAAGTGCCATTTGTGCCTTTGATCATCTGCCCCCATGGTTATGATGATGCAGAACTCCACATGAGAAAATCTCCCTTATTTACCATAATGCCATCCTTGTCCCTGATGATGTGTGTTTGGTATATTGTATCACTATCAGTTGTTGTCATTTACCAACAGGTACCACACAGTTGTATGTGGATACTACTTAAAATCGGGAAAGAAATGGTGGTATCTCTCTCATCTGTTGAGATTATCATTGTGATATCTGAGCACGGTAAGGTGGTGAATGCAGTTTTCTATTTCCCTCTCTCTCCCTGTCCTTTCAGACCCTTAGTTAGAAAGAGGAGTTGCTGCTCCGGGAAAGCTAAGTTGAAGGGGTGGGTATTATGTTTACTCCTGAGGGGGCTCAGATTTATGGCCATTCAGGTGTGGTATGTGTGGGTAGATGCTGACTACTTTATGGTGACCAGTATATAGATAATAGTCTACAAAGAGCAAGGACAGTTATTTTTTTCTTTAACACAAGTGCTTTAGTGAAGCCATTGAATGCTTTCTTAGTTGTAAGCCTGCATCTCGGAAACTTGCTCCCTGTGCAGATAGGATTGTGCATTAACTTAGCATTAATTTGTACAAAGAGAATGGTAGGACTCCATCTCTTTGCAACAGATGAAATCATGATTTCCTAGCTGCCAGCTAAAGCTGCACTGCACTTGGTCTTATTGTGAACCTCAATGTCTCAACTTAATCCTTGTAACATGCCCAAATACCACAGTGAGAAGGGCCCAAGTGTGCTTATAATAACATAATAATTATTAAAAGAATAAAGTTTTAATCACAGTTAGAATCTCAGTTCTCAGACTGTTAGTCTCTGAACTGGCTTCCAGCATAGCTGAAGAGTTTTTTAATATGACATAAAAAAACAGTTCTACAATAATTGGATGGTGTGGGGGAGAAAGAAATAACCAATAAATAAATAGCGTAGTTAATATAAAACATCTTATATCTATCTATCTGTCTGTCTGTACCTAGATACTGTGGTTATTGCTACTCTATAAGTTCCTGAGATAGACATTTATGCTGGAGTATGATGAGTTATCTTCTATTTTATGGCACAAGAATGTGATTAACTATGTTCAAAAAGCCAAATTAGTGAGCCAGTGCGTAGCTTCAGAAGTGGCTTGGTGGAAGCCTGAGATGCTACTAGCAAATGATCAACGTGACCACTGATTTATAATACCATCCATAGTTTGCAACTGGTTTCCACAGTCACATTATGCATTGTCTCTCATCTTCCAACAGCGTACGTAATGAGAGAATATGTCATGTGATGAGTGGAAAAGTATTTTAAAGTAGAGGAAAATGACCACAAATTAAAGTGGAGGAGCTAACTCAGGAAGAATGCACAGCGAGGCTAGGAACAACTTTGTGTCCCCGTGTCCTAGCGCTGAAAAGTAAATAAAACTAGAGAGAAGTCATCACAATGGTTAAAAGATACATTTCTAGTGCCACTGAATGTTGTTTTGTATTCCAGCAGAACAGTGGAGACCAGCATGACTTGCTAATCAAATCAGGCTACTAGGTCAATCTCTTTTATGCATCCAAAAGAGAAAACACTCCAAACTTTATTTCTTTTACAAGGTCACAGTTTATTGCTGAATCAAGCATTTCACTTTGAAGTTATTGTTTTAGTGGGATTGTCTGAATCCTCTCCAGACTTCTCTCCAAAACAATTTGGGAGTATCATAACATGTAAGCAATGCATTTTTGGTACTTAAGGATGTTTTTATAAGCTCATAAATAATTGAGCAAAATTGCCCTAAAAATAGCTGCCTGAGCTTTCACCAATTATTGCTTCATTAATGTTTAGCACCATGCTGTAATGCACAGGGAGAACAGATAGGGGCAAGGAGATACAATGAGAACAGAGAGTGAAAAACTATGTCTTTTAATTATTTTAGAGAGAAGAATAAGAAAATGGCTTTCACCACTTTGTTTATAAGATCATAATTCCAGTGACATGCTATCCTATTATTTTAAGAATCATGGCAGACTTATAGGCTTTGCAAAATCCATGCCCTGTCACTACACATCACCTGCCAATAATGTACTGGATTCATCCTATATTGGAATATCTCATAGCTATTTGTATAATGTCAAATTTCTGTATTTAGTTCAGACTGCCTATTTAACTTAAATGGACAGTATGAATTGAACATGAAGGACCAAGTTTTCAGAAAACATCTAAAATGATATCTGAAAATGGACTGTCAGTTATTTATTTATTTTTGAGTAGCTGTACCTATTTGTACATACAAAATCACATATGCGTGCAAGCAAGTGGGGACTTGCAGAAAAAGGGAAGTGGTCACTGGGAAATATCCATTTACAAATAAAATTGTATACATAATTAAAGCTTGTGCACATAATTAATGAAAAATTGACCTACACTTTTAAAATGTTGGGCAGCATTAGCAAGAACTGTTTCATTTGCCATTTTGTGCCTCAGCCTCTATTTATAAACGAAACCCCTAAACAATTAAAAATTGTTCCTTGCTGGAGTCTCTCACGGAGGTGCTGGAACTGCCACACTCCCTAGTTTGAAGTGGTTTCCTTCAGGCACAGGGTTTACAGTCTGGTTCAATGGTTCTCAGCATCATCATTATACTCATTGTTCCAACACCCCGATCTCTCACTCTCTCTTTTACAAGATACATTAAAATAATAAGTAATGCGTTCTGTACATATGACATACCTTTAAACTGATGCTACTATATGTTTGTATTGGACAGAAGCATTGCACCACCTCAGCTTATTTTAAAATGAATTATATTAAGCTCCCTCATATGTACATAGTGCATTCTTCTATTAATTTGCATGTTTTGATTATACATGTCTTAAGTGGTCTAAGGACTTTTTTCTTTAATGCCCCTCAGACACATGCCATGTGGTGTGCACAGCAGATAGCTCATGTGGCGTGTGTGTGTGTGTAGATAGATAGATAGATAGGCATATTATATCTATCTAGCTTTCTCACATATACAGTGGCTGATGCGATATAGCTAACCAATGTGCAGTCTCCTTCTCCTCCTCCTCCCCCCACCTCCCACCCAAGAATGAGCAATCTGATTGCAGAAGATTAGTGATTGATCTGGAATTGGATGGACAGAAGCAGTCACACCAGCAGCTAATTTTTAATTCTAGTCAGCTTTTGGTCTTATTTTATCAGTGCATTTAGTGGAGGTACAGGATGAAGTGACAACTCTTCCTTGATGTCACTCAACTCTCTGTCATGACTTTTTAAAAAATATTGGCAAGTTGTGACATGTATATTCTAACTGTATTTGTTTTTGTTATAAGTGAGTAAAGATGTGCTAGTGGCACAAGAGTTCCAGAATTTCCCCATCACTTCTTACTGCAAATATCCTATACAAAAACGCCTCTGAGGCATTAGAAATCATGCTCTGGAAAATGTTATGTTTGCGTGTGTTTGAGAGAGAGAGAGAGATCCTAATGCTTAGTTCTGCAAATTCATAGATACCGTAAGAGACAGGAAGAACAGCTTTTGAAGCAAAGAAAAGTCTACATTTCTCCATATATAATTGAAATAGAATATAACTTTCTCCAGAGGGGATTCACATGGATGGACTCAACTATTTAACCTGACAAAATGTAAGAGGTTTTTTTTAAAAAAACAAACAAACCACCATCTGTATGTGGGGATACAGGTGCCCAGATATTTCAACCAAGGCACAGACCATGCAAAAACTCAAGCATGTACTTAACTTTTTACTTATGTGAACAATTCAATCCTTGAAAGCAGATTACAAAATACAAACCATCTGTAGCAAGCTTACCACAAAAAAAGTTAATATCTGGAGGGGTTTTTTTTGGAGATGAAACAACAAAAGTAGTTATTCAGTTTTTAAAAGCATGCAATACTTTAGATTTCTTGTTTCTACCAACAGTTCCCCTTCATTCAGGGCAATTAACAAAGTTGTATTAGGAAATGCAAGCCAGAAGTCCTTGCAAATTTTTTTTTTTAATTGCTCAACTAAAGGTCACTGCAGCAATAATTCAGAGTTTGCTCTTGTGGAACAAATGAAACAGTTAACTCCTTAGCTTCCTGTTTTTTGTTTCTCCACATTCTGTTTCTTTATACAGTGCTTTAACACAGCCAGAAGTCAAACAAATAGGTCACTACCTGAGTTTCGTACCTCCTGGTCCACCATCCACTAGGTCTGCCAACTGCATTACATTGTCAAACTTAGCCTTTCTATTGACGAGCATATTGATTTCCTGATTAATGTACCTCTCTTTCATTGGCATTTACTACAGGAGACATAATTTTAATGTTTGTATGATCAATAGCTCCATCAACACCAAGAATTCCTACTGTTAGCCTGCATGGTTCTAACTATAGGGAGTTGTATATTTCTTGATAAATACTACAGGGAAGTTGTAAACATTACAAAAGCAAAGAAAATTGATGTTCTGCATGGATTCCTATTGTATTTCACCCTTGGGGGAGAATGCAAAAACTCTCAAGTAATTCTCTGTTGAGAAAGCAAACCAGCAGGTACAAACTGTTTGGCCTTGAATATAAATGTATGGGAAATAATTACTTTTAGAATTCCCATTGTATACTCACTTCATCTCAAAATGTGTAAATACTCATAAATAGAAATTATGGGGTTTTATTCAGTTTTAGATTATGAGGTGACATTTTAAATCCCCTTATTTAACTTCATTACAGTAATGGAATTTTGTGGCTGTCATCAACATTTCTAGAGCTACAGCCATTTGTAAATTATACATGTTACCCGAAGGTGGCAATTTAAAATGTAGATAAAGCTGTTTTTGTTCTCTAAATTGTAATGAGCTTAAAATTACTTGCTTGTTGACAAATAGTTTACTTTCTCCTTTCTCTTTTTTCTTTGAATACTACAGAAGTGAAATAAGAGTTTGTTTGCTTGGGAATAGTAAGTGGTAAAAAAAATAATATTAACCTTTTTTCTTTGGTCTTAAAACAGTACAATAGATAAAAGGAATAATAACAATGAATTGCACCATTTTTCAGAAAGATTGTCTAAAATATTTTTCAGATCATGTTTTTAGAGTCTTTGATTGGCTGAGTGAAGCAAGGCCCTATTCTCACCTTGATGGCATCTATCAGTGTTGAAATACTGCATGAAGAATATTTGTGAACGTTGTTGTGTTTGAATATTCTTGTGAACACACATTTTGTTCTCATGAATAGTTGTATAGTGACGATTGCATTCATAGTTACGAGTTCACGGGTATCCAGGCACAAATAAAAGGATTTGCTGTTTCTCTTCTATTCACTCATTGTTTTGTTTTAAAAGCTGATCAACCAATCAGTGAGGAAAAACAAAGCTATGAAACTTGAGTGACCAATTATGCCATACAAATAAAGCCCAGTGGTAGGTGAAGTGAAAAGTTTGTAAAGAACCCATTTGCTCAGGTTTTTTTCCACATATACTTTTGCATGAACTAGTGTGTGAATAACACATCTGCTTTAAAAAAAACACCCAACAACTGCGGATAACAATAGCAAACATAGCCACTTATTTCGTGTCTTAGGCCTGGTCTACACTACAAAGTTTAGATTGACATAAGCTGCCTAGCATTGGCCTAGTTGTACATGTGTCTATACTTAAATTTGTCTCCTTCCAGTGTAAGCTCTTTGTTATGATGATGCAATTACACCACTTCCCTGAAAATTGCTGAGTCATGGTCAAAATACCGAGGTCGATGCAGTGTGGGTGTAGACACTACATGACCTATGTCAACCCTAACAGTCCTCCAGCAGCTGTTCCACAATGCCTGACACTGACTGCTGTGGTCACAATTGTGAACTCTACTGCCCAGGGGTCACTGAGACAAGAAGCCAATTTCTACCCTTAAAAACCCTGCAAATGTTTGCAATGCCTTTTCTTGATTGCCCTTCTTGGTGAGCACACTTAGCAGCTCTCCCTTGTGTGCAGCTGCCAGCCGACCATGCGGGCTACATGCTTCAAATGTGCTCCTGCTTGGAGTTGACAGGACATACTGGATCTCCTGGGTCTGTGGGGAGAAAAGGCTGTACAAGCACAGCTTCAAAGCAGTTGTAGATACATCAGCATCTAGAAGTAGATTGTATGAGGTATCCAAGTGAAGGCTACAAAGGGGATCAGCAGCAGTGTCAAGTGAAAGTAAAAGAACTGCTGCTAGCATACCAGAAGAACAAAGAGACTAATAGTCAATCCAGTGCTGAGCTGCAGACCTGCCACTTTTACAGTGTGCTGCATGCCATAATTTGTGTGACCCCACCAGCACCCTGCAGAGCACTGTGGGTACCTTGGAGGAACCTACACTCATATCCCTGCCATGAACAGTTAGAATGAGGAGGTGGAGGAGTAGGATGGGGGACATATGACTAGGGATCCAGCTATACTGTGAGTCAGGACTTGTCTGAGACTTCACCTCAGTCCAGTCAGTCTTGGCATGTAAGCATGAGCAAGCCCAATGCAGGGGAAGGAACTTTAGGTAAGTATGTGAATGCATTTGCCATTACAACATTTAAATGTACTGATGGCACCTGACCCCAACCTAACAAGTAGACATTAGAGAAGCCCAGGAACCATTTGACCCCACAGGTGTCCTTTGGTGCAGCCCAATCAGAGATGGCTGCCACCTTGCTTGGCTCCATGGTTAGTCCCTTAGAGGGAGATAATGTAACTAGAGAAGTCTATTGTATCCTAGTGAAATTTTTCTAGTACACTCCAGACATGTGTCTGTTACAGCTATCCCCCTATTCCATTTTGTTTCTTACAGCTGTCCCCATACTCCATTTTGTTTTTGTTCCGTCTTGCTCCCTTCCGGCTTTAAGGTTGTTTACAGCAGGTGCCCTGCCTTCTCCAAAAGGAGGCCCTTAAGTGTTACAAGAGCCATTGCTCCTTTCAAAAGGGAGTGCCAATTGTGCTAAGTGGGACCACGGCCCTGTTCAAAAAAGGGTTAGTCTGTTATCACCTTGTAAAGGCGGACTCGGTGATGGCGGACATGTCCGTTGCAAGGCCTATTGTGTTTTAAGTGTCCTGGTCCAATTTAGTCGTATATGGTCCTCATGTGCTTCTGAGTCACCTTTGCACAAGGACTTCTGCCGTATCAGACATTCTCTGTCTCACCTCCTTATTTTTCTCTGTCCCTGCCTCTGAGCCAAATCAAGTACTGGTGGGAAAACTGCCATAGTTTGCCCTTATAAACAGATATCTATATCCTCAGAGATGGTTCGCTCAGCATTGCTGCTGGTCTGATCAGCCAGGGGTTCCTGGGGGCCTTTTCTCCTGCTCTCGTTTTATGATTTTGACGTTAACCCGTTTTTGAACCCCCCCCACAAAGAAGAATTGCGCTGCCTGAGAGATCTCCTGATTATAGTGAGACGTACCCAGCCTTTGATGATTTGCTGCTTTAACCCGTCTGCTGCTTCGCTTTGGGCTGTTAAGAATCCCTCTGTGAAATTCTGTGAAATTCTCTATACTTTTATTTATTATCTTAGCTGCTCTCGCTCTGTTCCCCACACCGACTTAACCAGCACCGCAGCATTAGCTGGTGGTAAGTTAGGGTTAGAGAATTGTTTGTATGTGTTCTGGTAAGTTAGGTTTAAGGAAATTGGTGCATTGTGTTTCTGTTACTTGCTAATATTTGTGTAGTCTTGGTTAGGTTAGGTCATACCGAAAATTCTTGCTGTGTTCGGTATATGGGTTACGTCTGTCTTCTCTGCGCCCCCCCAAGCTCTCCAAGCACCCCAGTAAGTACCCCTTGCAGTCCTCTGCGTGTGAAACGTTTCGAGTTCCATGCGGCTCTCTCCGCGATTGAACCTGTCAGGCGTGAGCCGTGCACCTCTGGGCGCGTGACAGTTCAAATGCACCCCAATCATGGCACGCAGTGCTCGTTTAAAGCTGGCAGCGCCTGCCAGTGCTGCTCTCAGTGCTTTAAACAGTCAGATTGATGAGAAGAACCTGAAGCAAGACGCCAGCGTGCCAGTGCTCGTCCACCTATGTAAACAGCAGACGATGTCACCAGGAAGAGCATTCTCAAACTCTCTCTACGTCCTTGATATACACTACGCCACGCGCGGCAGCGACCCCAGCCATTGACCCACAGATTATCCAAACAAGTCTATGAGTATGACGAAGCGACATAGAACACAGCTCCATGTCGGTTACACGTTTAACTCATCACACACACCAGCCACATTAAAGAATTGTATATATCACTGCAGCACATTGTGAGCCATAGAGGTTACTTACGCATTTTCCCAGAACGTAGGTCTGTAGAGGCGGGCTGTGAACACCTTTATATAAGATTGTTAGCTACTTGTACATATACTTCAGTGTAAGATTGGTACCACTGTATTGTACCCCACGTATTGAACCCACTATGAACCCCCTAACTATTTGCTAAAAGAAATCCCCTCCCCAATTGGCTACCTTAACAAACCCCATACTCCTTCACTATGAATGTTCCCCCGGTATTATTTGCATTTTCTTAATAAAGTTTATTTTGCACCCCACCTGTGTGGTAATTGCTCCCCAAGATCCCATATACCTGCTGGCAGGGACAACATGCTGATCACGAGAAGCCTAATTCTCAGAAGTGATGAGGGTGTTGTCCAGATAAATGACTACTTAGCAGTCTAACATATCCCTGAAGAGATAGTTTGTAAGGTGCTGGAATGTTGCTGGGGCATTGCACAGGCTGAACAGCATGAACAGGAACTCAGTGTTCATACCATGTAATCAAGACAATCTTCCACTCATTTCTCTGTCTAATATGGACCAAGTTATTAGTCCTTTGAAAAGTCCATCTTAGGAGAAACCATTGCAGAGCAAAATGTTTTGAAAAGCCCATTAATGAGAGGGAGAGTGTATCTGTGTCGAATCACTACTCAGTTTAATGCCTGATAGTCGATATGGGACCTTAATGATCCACCTTTTTCTTTACAAAGAAAATAGGCAACCCAGCTGGGGAAGTGAAAGGATGGATAACCCCTTTTGTAGATTTCCCTGGAGGTAGTTGCAGAGAACCTCAAGTTCTGGCTCCAAAAGGGAGTAAATGAGGCCAAAAGGGACTTCTTCTCAGGGCTGGAGGTTGATGTGACAGTTGTAGCTGTGATGAAGTGGCAGAATGTCTTGTGTTCTTTTTCTCAAACACACTGGCAAAATCCTTCTATTTAAGCAATAATGTGCAGGCAGTGGACCAGACCACAGAATGTAACAAGACTCCCTGGCGATTAAGCTTTTCAGATTTAGAATCATGAGGAAGGCAAGTTTAATCATTAAGGGCTCTCAGTCTGTGATCTTCACAGTCGGGTTTCAGGAAACAGAATTGTCAGCATTGTAGGAAGCTGAACTGTATCGCACTTGCCCGCCACTGAATGTGTGGATTGTGGGTAGTGAGCCAGGGCATGCTGAGAACTACTGGAAAGTGTGGTGCTCATTTAAGTCTAAACTGCAGGATCTCTTGGTGACCTTGAAGAGTCATATCCAACGGGGTGAAGTCTGGTTGGTAACCAGGCCTGATGGAAAGGAGCAAGCCACCGATAGGCTCCATCAAGTCTGGATTGTCCTTGCTTTGGATAGGGATCTGATGTACTTATGCAAAGTCTTGATCCATGCAGTTGCCTGAGACTCAAAACCACCAGTGTCTGCAGGTGGACCTCAGCGATTGAGGGATATTAGACTTGCAGAGGGAGCTGGAGATGTGTTTGGATCCTTTCGGTTGTCACAGAAGTACCAGCAGAGAGGTACTGATGCTCGATACCAATGAGAGGCAGAGAGTGAAACCCTACCCCAGACCCGCTAGAGAGGCTGGGGTTTGGCATTCCCTGACCTGGTTGCAGATCGGACTTTAGCAGGGAAGTGTTCTGGTCTTCCACAGTATAGGTATAGCTTCAATGCACAGCACCACTTTTTCTCTGGGTTGGAGAGGTGAACCCCGACTTGGTCAAATTGCATGGCTTTGGGCTGTGGGGAAGACATCAAAGGTTGCTAGGCTGGAGACAGCAGTCTGGTGGGAGTTGGAAAGCTGAGTTTCTTTCTTGGTGGCATTCCATCAGGTGGTTATTAAGGTTTATGCTGAGGTCAGTCAAGGCGTCTAGAAGCATACTCTGTTTACCCAGCTTTGCAATCATTATTGGAGGAAACCATTGGGACTAAGAAGGCATGGCAATGGGTGCCATTAATTCCTATAACTTATTCCCTTGTGCCATGGTTCCTGGGAAATCCAGGCTGTGGTTAAGTGGTGGGCAGGAATTGCTTAGATTTGTCTATGACGCTTTTTTTAAATGTATAAAGTAGTTTGTCTATCAGCAGCATGGCCTAGTGGATAGAGCACTGGAATGGTACTTAGGGGACTAGGATTCTATGCCTTGCTCTGGAACTAGGTTATGGGGTCACCTTGGACAAGTCACTTCACCTCTTTGTGCCTCAGTTTTCCCATCTGTAAAATGATAATGATACTGACCTTGTTTGTAAAGTACCTTGATATCCACAGATGAAAGCTATATGAGAGCTGAATATTTATATATTTATCCTTTCTAAATATTTATCCTTTCTAAATATTTCCATTAAGCTTCCCACTCCAGAACATTAGAGACCTGAAGATACACACAGCTCTGGAATTAATTATATTCATACTGCAGTTACAAACACTTGGGTAAAGCCATAATGACCTTATGAGGAGATACTGCTACTGACAACTATTTCTTTCAGCTGACTTTAATAACCTATAATTATTCATTCTACTTGTGGCAAGGAAGTTAGTTTGAGTCATAAGGTTCCATGGGATTACTTTTGCTGTTGGAAATATTTAAAAGCCGTAGGGTTCTCCAAGGGGATGCTGGTGCTGTCTTTTGTGTCACTTGCTCTTAGTTTAGTCCCATCTTCATCTTCCTTTTCCTCCTCTAATATAGCAGAAACTTTGTTTAGAGACTTGGATAATTTATTTCAACACTGTAGGATTCTGAAATCATCCCAGGAGGCTAACTGGGAACTGCAGTCAACTACTTCTTGGGTAATAGTGAGGCAGATGGACACTGAGGCATTGAGTTCAGTCAGGTGGCAATAGTATGTGGGTTGGGGTAGCACTGCCCAAGATGTGCAAATGCTCCGGTGGGGTTCGTTTGTTTATTTTGGGAGTGGGAGACATTTGAGAGACTATTTAGCCTGCAAGGCTTAAGCCTTCCCAAGTCATATATATATAGGGATTAATCAGGAAAAGACAGAATTTTATCTGTGTGTATTTCGTATTTGATTTGTATTACACGTTCACATATTCATTACCTAAAGTATTGTGGAGAAATGTGATTTTTTTGTAAGGTGTAGAAAATATATTTTTTCTCTATTGGAGGCAGAATTTATATAGTGCTAGATCACAAATAGCAGGTGTTGGGAGATGTTGGTTCTCTTCCCAGCTTTAACAATGACTGTGTGTGACTTTGTTTGAATCACTTAACCTCTCTGCGTGCCCATTTTCCCTTTCTGTAATATGGGATAATTATCTCCACTGTAGTAAAGATCTTGAAGATCTTAGATGGAAAGACACTCAGATATTATAGGGGATGGTCTTCACTGTTGTATTTCCCTCTCTCCACCCACCCCCACCCCAAAGAGGTGCAAAACAGGAAGAGTTAATAGGAGAAAAGAAGAGCTCTTTTCATAAAGTACAGTGTATTCAATCCTTTTCCCCAAACAGTTCCTACAGAATTCAAGAAAGATTGGACATAACTTAGCGCTAATACTGTTGGGCAGTTTTCTATTAAGGATTGGTCATTTATCAGCATTTTAGCCTGAGGGATTCCCCACAATTCATTTTTTTAAAAGCAATTGCTATAGCAACCTTGTGTTATCTGACAAGCAGCACACACAGAGGACATATACTCATACAATGCAGCATGAATTAAGAAAAACAAACTTGAGAGCCAGGTGGAATGGTAGTATTACAGTATTAACCTGTCACTTCTGCAGACCTGAGTCCAAGCTGTAGCTTAGGTCTCCAATGGAAATGAACTTGGATGGCTTATCCTAGATCTTAGGGCTTATCTTCACATATAGCACTGTAGTACTTTAGTGAAGATGCTTCTACACCACCAGGAGAGCTTCCCCATCAGCATAATGCTATCTACATGTGGGGGGGGGGGTAGGTTGGTATAACTACATCTTTCTGGGGTGTGGATTTTTCACACCCCTAAGCAACGTCGGTATGGCAATATAGGTCTGTAGTGCAGACCTGGCCTTAATAGTCATTTCAGCTTGATGGTGGTTTCTCCTCAGAAGAAACCTCTGGCTGAAATAAAAGTATAGTTGGTCAGGAGTAACATGACTCAGCATCAAAACTATTTGGAAAATTTGACCTGGCTTTAGTCACAGTTCTTATTCATAAGCATTGTAGTAGCACAAACAATTAAGGGGCAAATGCCTTAGCTGAGTTTTGGAAGCTGTTTTAACCTAACTAAAGACGAGGAGGTTATGGGTGGGAAGTAGACTTTCTTTAACTTCAAACCAAAGGCCCTTATCCAAAGCCAACTGAAAGACTCCCACAAACTTTGACAGGCGTTGTCAGGCTCTAAAAGAGATCATGAAAAACCTGTTATCAGTAACACTTGACATCATAACACGCAGTCCAGTTTTTGCAGTCTATTCTTGTAGATTAGTCCTGAATTACTACAAACTGAAATTAAAGACTGTATCAAAATGCATATGCATGTGCATATGAGGGTTGAATTAAAGTTGCACATTTCAGATCTCTATCACTTGAGCTAACCAAGTAACTGGTAGTAATAACAGGTTGTTATTCACTATGTGGATGAGACACTAGAGGAGGAGGAGAGCCCCCTACACCTCTTCATATCAGTGTTATTTGCTAGTCAGCAGAGGGATGTTGAGGCTCAGGAATCCTGACTTCTATTCTGGGTAGTGGAGGGGGAGTGTGTTGTACTGATTATCTGCCCACAATTCTCTTCTCTTTCCCTTCCCCTGCAACCCTTCTGAATCATCTTCTTCAGTCTTTGTCTATCCTGCTTCTATTCCTCGTCCCCAACATACTGTTGTGATCCTCACACGTCTGTATTCGAGCCAGGCAGCTTCCTCCTTCACCATGCTGCTTGGGCACGAGTAGGAGAATCACTGAGAACACAAATGAGACAAAAGCAACGAGGAGTCCTTGTGTAGAGACTAACAAAATTATTTGGGCATAAGCTTTCATGGGCTATAACCCACTTCATCAGACACATGGAGTGAAAAATACAGCAGGCGAGTATAAATGTAGAGCACGTGAACAGATGAATTTGTGTCCATTTATAGATCCTTGATGATGCACTGGAGAGGTTTTAGTTGGGGGCTGTAGGTGATAGCTAGTTGCAATCTGTCACCTACAGCCCTCAACTAAAACCTCTCCAGTGCATCATCAAGGATATACAGCCTATCCTGGAGGATGATCCTTCACTCTCACAGACCTTGGAAGACAGGTCAGTGCTCACCTACAGACAGCCCCCCAACCTGAAGCAAATACTCACTAGCAACTACACATCACACAATAAAAACACTAACCCAGGAACCAATCCCTGTAACAAACCCCATTGCCAACTCTGTCCGCATATCTCTTCAAGAGACACCATCATAGGACCTAACATCAGCCACACCATCAGGGGCTCCTTCACCTGCACATCTATCAATGTGATATATGCCATCATGTGCCAGCAATGTCCCTCTGTCATGTACATTGGCCAATCTCTATGCAAAAGTCTCTACGCAAAAGAATAAATGGACACAAATCAGACATCAAGAATTGTAACATTCAAAAACCAGTAGGAGAGCACTTCAATCTCCCTGGACACTCAATAGCAGCCTTAAAAGTGGCCATTCTTCTACAAAAAAATCTTCAAAAACAGACTTCAACAAGAAACTGCAGAACTGGAATTAATTTTCAAACTTGACACCCTCAAATTAGGCCTGAGTAAAGACTGGGAGTGGCTGGGTCACTACAAAAAGTAATTTTCCCTCTGTTGATACTCACACCTTCTTGTCAACTGTTAGGAATGGGCCACATCCACCCTGACTGAATTGGCCTCATTAGCACTGACCCCACACTTGGTAAGGCAACTCCCATCTTTTCATGTGCTGTATATTTATACCTGCCTACGGTATTTTTCTCTCCATGCATCTGATGAAGAGGGTTATAACCCACAAAAGTTTATGCCCAAATAAATGTTAGTCTCGAAGGTGCCACAAGGACTCCTCATTGTTTTTCTGATACAGACTAACATGGCTACCCCTCTGAAACAAGTGAGACATTCTCTCTGCTCTCACTTCCAGTGACCCACCCAGCAGCCAAGAGGAACAATTGCAGAGAAATTCCTGCTCAGGCCCTGCAGACCAGGGCTGGTGAACGCTCAGTGCTCCCAGATCTGTCTATAATTAGGCCTATAGTTTCCATTGCACTAAAACAACAAGGAGCCCGGTGGCACCTTAAAGACTAACAGATTAATTTGGGCATAAGCTTTTGTGAGTAAAAAGCCTCACTTCTTCATGAAAGCTTATGCCCAAATAAATCTGTTAGTCTTTAAGGTGCCACCGGGCTCCTTGTTGTTTTTGTGGATACAGACTAACACGGCTACCCCCAATATTGCACTAAAAGCATCCCAAGTTTATTTTGACTGGTTTTTTAATCCATGCCATGATGTTGGCTGTGTAAGAAATATAGTGAAACCTCTGTTGTGAGGTATTTTCTGAGTAATATTACTACTGCATGCTGGAGAAGAGAGCTGCATCTCTCTCACGAATAGAAGTTGGCCCAATAAAAGATATCTTACCCGTCATGTCTCTCTAATATCCTGGGACTGACACCAAGTCTTAAATTCTCAACAATTTTTTCCCAGGGCCCCTCCCATTTGAGGTTTCAGGGTTTATCCATGTCAAGGGGAGGGGGCTCATGGTAGGGGTAACTCTGAGAGTCCTCGCATCGGAACCCTGTGTACACTTTGCCACAATAGGACCAAATTTCACAACAACCACCCCTACCTACATTTTAAGGCAAGGTTAATTGCATCTCATCTCTCCCCCTTCCCAAACACATACAGCTATGGCTTATAGCTGAAAATGCTTGTTGATGAACAATTTGTCCACGCTTATTTTCAGCAATCATTATTTTTAACAATGGGCTTTTTCTCTGTGTTCTCCAGCTGGCTCTGCAGTCCCAAGGTTGCTGTGCAGTTCAACTCAGAATCTTTTCCCCCACTCCCGTTTCTCTGTCCAAGTGTGTCATGGGCAGCGGGGAGGAGCTTGTATCTGCTTCAGTGGTTCATCTTTTCAGTTCCCTGAGCCTCAGCTGTTGTTTTAGTCAATAGAACAGTCTATAGAACAGAGCATGCAGTGTAATCCAATTTAACTCTTCCTGTGGGGAAAGGTGCAAAACAAGAGGCAGCTGCATGAGGGTCCCACCTGAGCAGGGAGACAGAAAAGAAAATGCCAGGTGCCTGGGTGCAGCAAACTAACGGATTCTGCACCAGAACTGTTGAGTTCTGTTGTATCTTGGGGAAGATGCCAAATCCCATAGCTGTGGAATGGCAGAATTAATGTAGCCGTGAGCAAGATGACTGGGACACTTCATACTTCTCAGAACAATTGTCTCATCTCCTTCCAGATTGAGAGGGGCATCGATTCACACTCAGTGCATGTTTACGAGGTTTTCTGCAGAACCATAAGGTCTGGGAATGGAATTATATTTTTAAATGAGAGCTGAGATTCTGGAGCCTAACTCTATGGCTAGGGGTGAATTGTGTTGCAAATTCCACAGCTCTAGAATAAAAGGAACTTTGTTCAGTGCCCGTCACTATAGCATTTAAATGCTACTTAGGGGATCAAAGTGTTCAAAAAGACCAAGCTCAGGCCTTACGAGAGGAGGGGGAAGCCAGTACAAATTACTGGGGCCCAGCGGTCCGGAATGGGGCCCAAGGCCAGGCTTCCCTGGCTTCATCAGCCCTGTTTAGCTGGTCTGCCCTTGCTGGAGGGCCCAAAAAAAAAATTTCACCAGACCCCGAACCTGCTCTCAGCAGCCCTGACCAGTCTCCAGAATTTAGAAACAGACAGTGGGCAAAGCCATGTATTACAAAACCAAGCTCTTTACTTAAAATAGAATTTCTCTTCCAAGTGTAAGTAATTGACTATTACAAAAGATTCTTTTGGCACTGCCTGGTGCAAGGTTGATAGAAGCAGAGCAGTTGGGAGTTGGCTATTATGATTGCCAGTAGTGCAGTGCCTCTATACTTATAAATAATGTCAAAACAGTCATTCTATCCTTTCAAGACAGTTATATTATTGTATCCTTTTAATTGAACATATGAAATCAATATCAACTTAACAGTGATCTAAGAATCCATGATTTAAACAGCAGGCATTTGATATGAACAGCAGGAATTTAATGAATACCCTTTTTAAGGTAGATGTTCACAGTTCAAATGTTTTTAAAACAGCATGCAACAAGAGACAAATGCACTTGTGGAAGGTAGAGACAAAAAGGGTCCTGATTATTGCTTTCTTCACTAAACCTCAGGTCCACAATTTTGTACCCATGTGATTGAAATTGCTGTGGAAACTTGTAAGGATAAACAATATTGAAACTTTCAAGCATGATTTAATGTTACCTAGGTAACCATTTGTAATTAATTTTAAGCACCAGCTGGTTTGTGATGAGCATGAAACCTGACAGGTTCTCAGAAGGATTGTTTCTCATTTCCTTAGCTGCACTAATAAGAGTATTAGAATTTTCTTTCAATGCCACAATAACAAAATAAGCAGTAACCTGTACATTGGTTAACTAGTGAGATCAAACAATATTTTCTGCTCTAACAAGGTGAAATGTGCAGGGAAAAATTGGCCTTCATGAACCAGAACTAAAAAAAAAATGTACTAGAGTAAGAGACCCTAATATTTAGTCTATTAAATTGTAGTTTGTATTGTGCAAATGTTGTACATCACTTTTAATTGATGATTTATATTTAACTGTATATAGAAATGTTCACCAGGTTGTAGAGAATTTGTATTAAATCTTATATGAAAATAGGTATAATTTTTCTTAAAGAAAATGTCTCAAAACTCCAAGGCCCAGATCCTCAAAGGGGTTTAGACACTCAACTCTCGCTGATTTCCAAACTACTTTTGGGAATCTGGGCCCACGTCCTTAGTGCTCACTAAGACCTAAAGCCTACAGTCTGATCCCCACACAAGGATGCTTATGCCCACAAAGAGCCCCACTGAATTTAATAGGGTTCATGCAACCACAAGGGTTCAGCTACATGTGTCTTATTAAAATATAAGGGTTTGTGTCCAAACTTGGGGCTAGAGTCATTGAAGATGGTGTAGAGAGGTGTCATTTATGCCAGAAGAACCAGCTGACATTTCTCAGGGTTTTTACTGGTGAGGGCAGCTTCTCATAAGTGGTGAGGTCTTTGCTGAATCAGTGTAATCTCTGCTTATGCCCCTTTCCTAGCCTCTAATTTGGCCTGCATTAGTTACCTACGGCTCCGCAAAAGACAGGAATTTGGAGTATTTTCTACAACTCCATGTCCTTACCCTGGCAAAAGGTATCCTAGATGTAATCTGAATCCTTTTTTCCAGTGTCTATTTTCTTTTTATATGAGTAGTCTGACTTGTAAAAATCTTGGGAATCACAGTTTTTCAATTTGCATAGCCAACAACATTTTCTGAAACAAATTTAAAGAGAAGTTGTTCTACTCAGAATTCCCCTTTGATATCTCTAAATTCTAAATGACCTCCCTGGCCAGAAAGAAAATTAAGCATGTATATGCAAGCTGTAAAGAGTCACTAAAACACAGTCTTGTAAAGACAATTTTGCACATGGTATACTATCCTTAGCATAAAGCACTACCTCCTCCTCTCCTGAGAAGGGTAATTGGAGAGAAACAAATCTCAGACCTTGGGAAGTGGTCACAAAACAATCATACATCAATGTCTTTGCACCGTGTGCTGTTATGTATGTCAGATTTAGTTATGAAGTACATTTTAAAATTAGTACAATCAATTATTAAATAAGTGGGTGAAATTTCATTAGGGTGGGGGTTTTTTTATAAGCTAGTTTTCACACATTTTGCTTTCTAACTAATTAATTAGACTCTGGGGATTATCATCTAACCTAGAGGTAATAACTAGCTATTATATACCTGTAAATGAAGTTTATGAAAAATTGCAGATTGCTGTGAACCAGCTACTCCAGCAAGGCACAGCTGTCATGCAGAACAGTGGAGAACAAGAAGAAAATACAAAACAGTGTAGGGTTTTAAGCAAAAATGATGTGTGGTTAGGGAAATACTCACCAATCTAAACATCCCTGGCTTCCCCAAAAATCCTTTAAATATATTTGCTGGATGAATAGTGTTATTTTTGTTATTGTTACCCACAACTTCTAGCTGCTCCCAATGTGGGAATTTTAATGGAAAAAAAATCTAGTTTTGACAATGATGTACTCTGTACAAAATCTGTAAAACACATATAGATTGTTCCAGCTGATCAGAGCTATGTAAACATAAGTTTTAAAGCAGTATTGCCATCGACGTGTTCAAAAATGAGTGAGGCCCCCCAAAATCATGAAATTGACATAAAAGTTACAGGGTTGTTGTTGTTTTTTGGGGGCGGGGGCGGGAGAGAATTGTGTATTTTTCATTTCCTGGGTTTTAAGTCTTTAGGATGCACTGAGGTCACATTTTCAAGCTTTTCTCCATGGGAGCCAGAAACTGAATTTTTAAAATGAAAGCTGAAATTATTGCATAATCAGAGGATCCAGCAGATGGAACTTGAAAAAAAACACCAAATATTGCAAGAATTAACAATATTTTTAAATCAACTATTTTTAAAATGTAAGAGCAGAGGAAGGATAAATGCCACATGCGTAGCTTTAGTTAAAATTACATCTAGGATGGATGGTAAAGAGCCAAAGCATTAGAAATGGAACACAACATCTTGCTGATCTGTACCTTGGCCATTCTGCTTTCTGAGAGCAAGACTCCATCTGAAAAGCTCTGGTCATTCACATGGCAGGATAACACAGAGTCAAAGCACCAGCAAGCTAGCTTTTCCTTGGCATTTTTAAAAAGGCAAGGTATTTTAATCCAAAAAATTTCCAATATTTTATGGGAAAATAAATATCCTTTCTTACATTAAGAAGTTATTAAACTCTAATAAGTAAAGTCACTCAATTTTTCATTTGGTTCTGGTGCTGAACTACTTAATCACACCTGAAAGGCTGAGATTAGTAAAAGCTAAAACATTATTGCTGTTCCAAATGAATGTCTATGGAAAAGAAATTTATTTTCCAGTTCTACAAATGCAAGCACTGCTGCATGGTTATATATCCAAGTCAAAATTTAAAGCTTCAACTTGCACTGGGGGAACAGGGCATGCACTTTTTTTTTTAAAGCCCTATGCAGTAAATATCCCAAGCTGCTTGAGATGGGCCAGATTCTGATTTCTACTACACCAGTATAAATCTGAAAAAACTCAGCTGAAGTCAATTTACTCCAGAATAACAGACACAATCTGTCCCATTCATTCAAGGTCTGCATTGGCTTTTGCTTATGCAGACCTTGGAGCAGGGCCCCAGTGGTGGAAAGTCCATTAGGGACAAGGAGTGTTGGTATAAAATAAACAGGCACTCACAACCACCTGCTCTGTAGGGGAGCCTACCACCAAACAGTTCTGCCCTAAATGTAGCAGTACTGCCCAGGAAAGGGATGATAGAGTGGTTGTAAATGAGCTGATTTGCCACCTCCCCACAGGCAGTGCTGGCTGGCAGACCTCCTACAGACTTACTCACAGAGATAGAATCAGATGTGCCAGAATGATGCCAGGCAATTCTGAACCAGCTTGTCTTCCCTTGGGTCAACTCCCCACAGTGTCCCAGGACCCTGGACTTAGGCTGCATCATTCATCTCAGCCTCTGGCTAGTAACTCTCTTATAAATATGAAACACCACATCCCTCTAACTGCTGGAAGGGAGAAGTTTTGCCTTTTTTCCCCTCTTCCAGAGCTGCCTAGCTGTGAGGTTGAGATGATGTCTGCTAATATACTCCTCCCCAGTCCTTCCTTTTTAATGTTTTATCCTATTCCCCATCAATAATGGCAGTGCCAACATTTGTTACAGATGTTGCTAATAACTTTCCCAAGCAGCAGCAACAGCAGCCTGAAACTAATATGATGATTAAAAGTGTAATGCTCCCCAAAGGGATCTGAATAGCAGTAGCGAAACTGATCAGTTTTCCTAAATTCACTCTGCTGCTAATGACAAACCTAGGAGCAACAAAAGGGGCTTAGCACCTATTGATACAAGTCAAAAATCAACCTGTGCATTTCTGCAGAATTATGCAAAACACCCTTCCAGAAACCCTTTTCAATGCACTCGGGGACTTGGGGCTTGATCCTGCACTCATTGAAGTCAATGGTAATTATTTTTAATGCTGCATGATCAACCCCTTAGAGAATAAATGCAAAATCCACCTAATGGGGAGAGGCCTGAATGGCTCAGAAACTGAGTTCATGTGGTACCCATGGTGAAAGAGAACCCTGCAGGTGCTCCTCTGCAATTCAAACTTGCTTTTCAAACCCATTCCTATGTTTCTAAACAAAATTATGTAATGCTTCTTAGCTAATTACAATTATAATCTTGAAGTGTCTGAAAATTTTTCAGATTAGGTTTTATGGGTGATTTTTATATCTTTTGTTTTTAGTTTTAGAAGAACATGGTTCTCATCAGCAAATTAATTTGTTCCCAGAATTAATTCCAGCTATAGCTCTTAAAGTGATATATTATCATAAATTAAGACAAACCAGAAATCTATTGTCAGAAGTAAAATGGAGCATCTGAAGGTGGAAATTTCTAACTACTTGATTTGCTTAAGTAGGTGTAATATGCAACATACCTCTTCAACATCCAAATATTCTCATGTTTGGAGGTATCCATTCATAACAGAGCTGAACCATTTATTACCGGATTTGCTAACCCTAATAGACTTAAGTAGGACATATTCTTAGCTGGGGTAAATCCGTATATTTCCACTGAAGTCAACAAAGCTATGCTGCTTTATACAGCTAAAGATCAGGCCCTCGATGTTCAGCAGTTGAAGATGTGTCTAGTTAACAATGAGATGCGAGCAGCACAGTACATGTTATATTTTCTGCAATGTATTATTTAAAAAGTTGGATTGATTGTTAGTTATTGGGAATACTCAGCTGCTTGAACCTCAGTGTGAGAATCCATGAGATTGCTAACCAAAGCATTGAGATACTTCTAAAAATTTTGAAGGATAATGTTTGAGGACTCAGAGCATTTGCAGCCTCAGGCTACGCCATGAAACAACCGTGGTATTACTCTGTCTAAAAATCCACAAAACAGTTTTAAAGAATCATTGAGGAAAGTGTGGGGGGAGGAGGTGGGAAAGCATGCTTAGAAGTGTTTGACTTTTAGTGTTTCTGAATATGTATAAGATGAAAATATTAAACTAGACTATTACCACACTAAACCAGTTTAGTTTCAGCATTACAAAATCTCTTTGGGTTTCTGTAAAAGAAACAGCAATGAAAAGATCTAGGGAAAAGAACACTATTTTCATATTAAAACATTCTTAGAATAGAAAACTATTTATGGATGATTTTAAATTCAGTAGCATGTCCAAGTACAGTAATAAAGAATGTCTAATAGGTTACTTTCAAGTTTAATGATACATACTTAATAAAATCACATACAGGTAAAACAGAACATTAAGTTTTGTTAGCCAGAATTTTATTTCTGTGTCTCATTAATCCATGTGGCTGAGTTGCATTTTCTTCATAGTTGTGTCTGCTCAGTTTTAAACTGATTCCTGGCAGCATAGTCTCTGTGTCACCCAGGAGGCTTACTTAGAATGATTGCCTCTTAATAGCCCTCACATTGGAGTTGTTTACCGCCAGCAACTGAAATTAACCATAGTGCCTGACAGCCCAAGAGAGACAAAATTTCCAAATTAGAGGCTCAGCACTTTTCATTTCTCAGGGAGCCTTTACATCAAATGTACTCAGAGAGCCAAGTCATTTTATTAATTTAAATCTGAGTAAAGGATTAACAGAACATCGTCAGTGATATACCACAACAAATAAGCCACATAACAAAATCAGTATTAATATTAAGTCCAATATAACATAACCTACATTCGTATATGTTCGGTGTTTGTATATAAGAAACTAATAAAGCCAGTCATAACGTGAGAGGATGCTGTATACAGTTATTTGTGCAGATTTGCTGATGCCTCTCAATCTGACATGCACTATTGCTGTTATTACTGTCCTCTGTCTGTCATGAGGAGAGAACAGCTGTGCTTGACTGCATACTGATTGGTGCTGTGAGTAAACCTCTGCTATGGACTGTGCTGGAACAATGGGTTTAATTTCTCCTCTAATTTAAACTGATTTTATAACAGTGTAATTCCATTGACTTCGGAATCACTCCTCATTTACACCAGCACAGCTAAAATGACAATCAGGCCCTCGAAGCAGTCTTGCTTCCAACCCCTTGTCAGTGGAACTGAAACTCTGGTCTCCATAGGTGAAAAGCTAGTGCTTTAATCCATTATTTTTCTTCCTCTCTACTCCAATAACTTATTTTAAAGCATATGGGGAAAAAAGTGCTCTAGGTATATGTATATTAAAAAAAAAGTTAAAAATCAAGTTGAGCAAATATTTACCACCAACCCTTTCATCTAAACAAAGTTGAAATTTTCCTCTTCACCTAGCACCCAACCCCACTCAGAGAAATCCATGGCACAGTTCCCCTTGACATTAGTGATGCAGGATCACACTCCAGCAAAAGATACGTAATATACATCAGGGGTGGGCAAACTATGGCTTGGGGGCCACATCCGGCCCTCCAGCCTGTTTAATCTGCCCCTCAAGTTCCTGCTGGGGAGTGGGGTCTGAGCACATGTGCCGAGGCTCCCAGAAGAAGCATTATGTCCCCCACCCCCTCTGGCTCCTAAGTTTCGGGGTAGCCCGCGGCTCCGCATGCTGCCCGTGCCCCAAGCATCACCCCCGCAGCTCCCATTGTCTGGGAACTACAGCTAATGTGAGCTGCAGGGGCGGCGCCTGCGGAAGGGGCGCTGCCTGGCCACACCTCCACATAGGAGCCAGAATGTTGACATGTTGTTGCTTCCAAGAGCTGCTTGAGGTAAGCTCCACTCAGAGTCTGCACCTTGACCCCTTCCCATGCCCCAACCCCCTGCCCCAGCCCTGATCCCTCTCTGACACCCCTGCCTCAGCCTGGAGCCTCCTCCTGCACCCTGAACTTCTCCTTTCTGGCCCAACTTCAGAGCCTGTACCCCTAGTCAGAGCCCTCACCTGCTCCTGCACCTTAACCCCAATTTTGTGAGCATTCATAGCCCACGATACAATTTCCATACCCACATGTGGCCCTCAGGCCAAAAAGTTTGCCCACCCCTGACATAGATAAACATTTCACCATGCTCTGAAGTTCAGAGAATTTGGGTTCTTGAAAAGCATGAGAAATGGGCAGTGAATTCTGCAGTCAAAAACATTTGTGAGAGCATCTTACTATCTGGCCTCTCCTAAATACATACATGGTGTGAAAAAGGAAAGGTTATTTACAAATAAAACGAGTCCTCTTAAAGATAGGACTTTGTTAAGGCTTCTGTTTATCTCAAATAGTCTGTTTTATCTTAACCTACTTAATCTATTATATTTATAAATACAAGTTGTCTTAGTCTCTATACATAGTATATCAACTAAACAAGAAGCCATTTAGATAGGAACAGAATATTTGGTCAACAAGAAAAGGAGGCATTTTATTCTGCTCTCTGCCATAATAATTAGTGGTATCTTGTTTTTCAATACATAATATATAGGCTTACTGGGATATAGTCTGATGGCGTATGTAGCTATGTTAATATATGAGGGTGATGCTGTGGGCTAGAATCTGCGTGAGAGACAGAACATTGTCGGGCAGCAGGTCTGAGGCTAAAGAATGGACTTCCCCAGGAACTAAGGACCACCACAAACCTCAACACCTCCTATTCCAAGTACATGGAGCATTTCTTTCACCTTGCCTTCTGTAACATAAATACTATAACCCAAAACATCATCTATATTTATATACCTCCCGCCCCCTAAAAAAAACAAAACCAAAATTCCCTACCAAATCAGGGCACATCACTGCACACACTTCTCCACCCAGGAAGAGGAGGAGAGAAAAAACACATGACAGATGTTAGTCATATTGTTTAATTTACTATTAGAAGGTGCTCAGATATGACTGTGATAAATGTGGTGTAAGAATCCATATAGAATAGAATTATCCTTGAGTTAGGGCAGCTTTTGCATGGTAGGGCGACCAGACAGCAAATGTGAAAAATTGGGATGGGGGTGGGAGTAATAGCATCCAATATAAGAAAAAGACCCAAAAATCGGGACTGTCCCTATAAAATTGGGACATCTGGTCACCCTATTGCATGGATTCATCAGCCCAAGGATGCTGTAAAGTCAACTTTACATGGCCAAAGGATGATTTCCTCTGTATAAGGGAAGGGGAGACCTAGACAGTTCAGTGCTGCCACAGGGACTTTTGTGCCAGACCTCTTGGTTGCAGTCAGAACAGAGGGTGTGGCTGGGTAAAATGGGGCTTGGCCTCAGTATGCCTAAACTCCAGCAATCCCCAGCTACCACAATGATTCCCTAGTGGCACTGGTACCAGTGCAATTTAGAACAGCCCTCTGACTGCTCTAATCAGTATAAGGGGACTAGCTCAGTGCAGGGAAATACAAAAGTCCTCTCATTTTGTTTTCTGTGCATTGCACCCTTAAATCTAAGGAATTTGCCTGCCTGTCTGCCTGGGGTGGGTAAATGGTGTGAGTGAATTGAAAATGAACAGTGAAATTGAATTGAAATTGTAACAGTGTGACCAACGCACTCTGCTCCCTACAGGGACTGATATTTGTTTGTTTTGTGTTTGTCATTATTTTTACTCTGAAATAAATCAGCCATTCTATAGGAACCTTTTCCAGCAGGCTTTTGTGGTGCCTGGCCCTTTAACTTTGGGAATGATGAGCAGCTGCTGGCCTAAGGTGCTCATTTTGTATTTGAACTGCTGCAGGCTACATCTCCCTCCCTTCCAGCTGGTGAGTTTTCTTTGCTCCTGTTATAGCTTTCTTTTTTTCCTTTTTTATTTATTCTTGAGGAGCTGGCACATCCTAACAATCTCTGTGTTACCCTAGCAAGCTAAAACATTTGCACTGCATGGGAGACTTGCCACTTCGCTATATGCCAACAACAATGCAGGCAACAATTGGAGGTGGAAAATTTTTCATTGTGTGGTATTCATCCATTTATGCAGCTGACTGATCGCTTTGAAATGATTTGCATAATCTGGCAGAAGTGGGAGGTATCTTGCAGACATGTAGAAGTGAATCAAAGTTAGTTTGCTGTAAAGGCCTGCTCAAAATTATGTGGTATTCTTAAAGCAAAGCGAGAGATATCCAGCTCGAAAGTATTCCATGAATAGTATCTTTCTTTCAATACATTCCTTGTGTATTTATATGAAATTTAACATATCCAATCTTTCTGGTCTGAAGTTTGAGTGTCCATCAAACAAAATCCATCTAGCTAATTCAAAAGAAAACAGAGAGGTCGAACAAGTTCAAGGACCTTTAGATATTATATTCTTAAAATCAAAAACAGGACTTGAGAAATTAAAGCATGGATTGTGTTCAAAGATTTTGTAAAGTAGTGCATTTGTGTTATGTTTTCAGGTGTTCTCAGAAATGACGTGATAATAGGGACCATGCGTTGTATGAGTATTCTCAGGTATTTGTTGTTATCATGATTATTTGTACAAGCTAGCACCTCAAGGCCCCATTGAGCTAGAAAAACTTAGTCATAGACAGCCTCTGCCCCATTTGCTTACAATCTAAATAATGAGTAGGGGAAGGAAGTGGTTTTTATCCCTCATTTTACAGATGGGAACTGCAGCATAGAGAAACTACAGGTCAGATTTTTCAAATGGGCTTAGCATCCACATTCAGGATAAGATTTTCCAAAAAAAATCCCTCTGCTCCCATTAGGCAGCAAAATAAATGGCCAGATTTTAGGTATTGAGCTGTTCTGAAAATCTGATCCTAAGTGGCTTATAGAAGATCACACCAGCAATATTGGCAGAGCCTAGAACTGAAACTAGATCTGATGAGTCCCAGTCCCAGTATATCAGTCACAAGAGCATGCTTCCTCTCATACTATTTTGGATGGGAAGGGGAAAGTGGTCCTGAATCTTTACTTTGCGACAGAGAACTTTATTCAGAAACTGAAAAATAAGTGTGCCTGGTTAAGATGTATATGAAACAATACTAATGTTTTCAGCGGTATCTAGAGTTGTCTGGGACCAAAATACTTAACCCACTTGACTGCATGATCATTATATGACTTGTCTGTTATCTGGGAGGAAAAGAGCTGGCAGGGAGACCTTGCTAACTTTTAAAAATGGCTGTGATCCATTTTTACACCTGCTATTACGCTCACTAGTTTTAGTTGCTGTTAAGGTGATTCAGGAAACCTTTTGGTCTTTTATTAACTTTCCCTTTTATAGTTCTTAGATGTTCATCTGCTCAGAAAAGTCTCTAAAGCTGCTAGTAAAAATAATACCTGAATATCTAATGTGCAAAGATTCAATGTGGGATGATGATAATAGTACTTTGCCAGTTACGAGCATACAACACTTTTCATCTGATGGTCTCAGTATACAATGCAGTATTAAAGAGCTATCATCTTACTCTTTAAAACTGCTCTTTTCCTTGTAAGTGATGTTCCATAGGCTCCCAGTATGTTGACAATACATCTGAAACTGAGAGTAGTGAGTCAAGAAGATGGGAATAGTAGAATATAGTTTTATTGTTTAAATATATCTGAAAATTCTAACTCATTGCTTTGCTTATAGATGTGCATGTGTGTACAATTTTTTATACATAATGTTCTTTGCTACTTTTGTTTATTTTTTTAAATATTAAAAAGAAGATAATTTAATATCTAAGGTTCCCTGCATGAGGGAGCGGGGGAAGCTTCGAGTCTCTCAGCCATGCAAGTATATTTGGAGGTGGGGTAGAAGTGGTAAGATTCTCAATTATGTTTTCAACGGGGCTCCCCAAAACAGACTTTTCATGGTCATCCTCTCTCAAATATGTTTCCTACTAGATGCTGAGGTGTTGGCCTTCAAAAAGAGATCTGACCTGCATTAGTTCGTGCCATGCATGAAAGACTATGGATCATCTACCCACAAAAAAACAAACTCTTCAAAAATAAAAGTAAGTTCCTTAAGTTTCCTGTGATGGTGCTTTAAAAACAGGGTGATTCTGGCAATGTGAGGCTGCTCTAGAAATGACAGAGAATAACCGGACTTTAGAAAGAGATAATATTCTTTTCATGCTTAACAAAGTAATGCACCTGGAGATTTATTTCTCATCTCTAATGCAGTTTTGACAGAATAACAGCACATTCTGTATCTGCTCTTTTGCTTTTATCAATTTCTTAGAGCATAGCATGAACACAGATACAAAAACAAGTGGCATGGCACCCTTAGAATTTAAATTTCACTGTTCCCTCTCTATAAAGCAGGCCTTGCCCAGCCACACACTTTGGGAGAAGTCTTTGCTGTAAAGAGGCATTCTACAAAGGACTTCAGCGGAGTTAGAAGTCAGAGAGCACTAGTAGCCTTATTGAAGGGAAAAGTTTCAGATAAAATGAAGGAGCATTGCAATTCAATCCAGAAGAGACTATGAGAGAGGCACAATCTGTTTCAGTCTTTTACTCTCTTGGCATGGTACAGGACTGTGAATAAGGATAAGGAAATGGAAATAAGCACTCTATCCTGATTTCCACTCAAGGGAGAGGCTAGAGCACTGATCATTAAGAGATCTCTGCAACTGCTCCACCTGGGTATATTTATAAAGTAAAATTGTTACATGCAGGAGAAAGAGCATCGTAATGTTATGAATTCCTAGCAGCTCACGGTGAGCTGAAAGGCAAAATGTCTCGTAGAAAAGAAAAGCCTAGAGTCCCTTTGCAGCAACAATATGGCAGCACTGGAGAGAGACAAAGAATAAGCTTATTGTAGATTTTATAGAGGTATAAATGAGAGACTTTCTCATCCCTCCTACCCACCAAAAATAACAGTGTGGACAAATGTATCCATATTTAGTTGCTTAATGGGTCTAGAAATATATTCCTACTTTCAAAGATAAATGAACACAAAGTGTGTGTGAATCTTACTGTATCATATAAACATTTTTTTGAAGAAATATCTGCCAATTTTTCCAGCTATTAGCAAAAATGCATGCGGAGCTGTAGCATTTCAAAGTGCATGGGAAAATCCTAGAACCTGCATATAGTTTGTGTATATTGGCTGTACAGAAGAGTGATCTATTGAGGATTTGGGATGTGGGGAAGGAACTAAATTTTCCCCTTTATCCCCACCAGTTCCAGTTGTCCCTCTATATCATGCCCTAAACATAGCCAGGTGTGCTGGAGCAGAGCATACACAGGATCTATAACCTCTTTCTAGGTTTCTTAGAACCTGTCCCCTCTTCTGTGCAATAAGAGAGACACTGGTTTTGGAAACATGGTTTCAGATGAGAATCTAGGCCATGCAGAGACTTAATATTTTTGGCCTATCTAAAAGAGGTTGCTCTTAGTAATTCTATAGGTGCAGATTCTTTAAAGTGCTCGTTGAGCAAAATTCCCATTTAGGCATCTTAAAAATATTTTTTTTAAAAAAATGGCAAGGCTTCTAAAGTTTGTGGTGTTTTGGAAAATCTGATCCATAGAATTAATTTTGTCTCAACTGTACTGAAGAATCATTAAATAATTCTGTTGTATAATATACTCTTGTAAGATCTAGTTCACTTTCTCTGAGTTTCCATTTGAGCAGACCTTCCCCATAGTGAAACAGAATCTAAATTAGACCTAAAATCTCCCTAGGATTCTTACCAACTTCCCTGCAGTATGAGGATGAATGTCTGTAAATTGATGATGAAAAGTGACCTAGTCTATAAGTACTTTTATTAATATTATAGTTATGTCTATGTATCTATAGAAACAGCTCCTTCTTGCCTCACACACACAATCCTATTGAATTCAGTGAGTCGTCTTGTGTGAGTAAGGTGTGGAGGATTTGGCACATAGCAGTTTTTTTAAAGCATTTATGGATATGTGAAGTAATTATGATTGAGGCAGCTTATTAAATAAGGATGGAGCTCAGCTTGTAGTCCTGGCATGTGAAATGCTGGTGAGAAGATGACACTGTTCTCTAGAATTAATTAGTATTTGTTTATTATTGCTACAGTTCCATATAGACGTACATGGTGCTTTCCAGACAGAGAAAAATGGTGACACTCTAAAACCCTGTGTTTGGGACTGAAATCCCCATGGCACAGGGTTGAGCCCATGCAGGACTGGAACCTAAGCCATAGCATGGCTAAGGGTGGAATATAAAATAGAAGAAGGTATGGGAAAAAGGACACCTTTAACCATACAAATCACAGGATCTGCTTTGATTGGTTTCTCTTTTTTCATTGCTTTGATACATTATAGGTGAGATCTTCAAGACGGCACAGCACTGGCCTACCTCTGCTCCCACTGTTTTCTTTGGGAATGGAACTGAGCCATGTCATGGGGTGTACAGACCGTGTGCTGTCTCAGCTGCTAAATGGTTAATAGGAAAACTGACTGCCAGCTCCATTGTGGCTGATTGGCAGACTCACAACAGGTGCAGAGATGAAAGGACTGCAGAACAGAAGGGCAGGGTGGCTGCCAGAGAGGCTGAGGAGCCACAAAGAATGGTAGTCTTCACTACGAGGGGGCATCTAAGATTGAGGGTGACTGCCAACAGGCCAGCAGTGAGCACTTTGGGAAATCTTACACTATGTTTCTAGTCTGAGGGGAAATGAAGCAGGAATGATGAAGCAGAGGTCAGTGTTGCAAAACTAGCCAAAAAAATATCTTGACTGATTTGAAGGAATAAAAATAAGTGTCATGGTGTGATGTAAGAAAAAGTACCGATTGCTTATTGAAAAAGAGACCGGGGAGCAGCCTGGCATGTTGATCTGACAGAGCCTGTGGTGTGAGTGGAAGAGTAATTGGAGATAATATTTTTATGTATGACAGAAGAGAGGTAGTAAATAGAGGAGGAAGTACCTGTGAAGGAGATTGGAAACCAGTATAAAAGGTTCAGGGATACAGTCAGAGTGGAAGGCAAAGGAGACTGTTTTTAATAGCAGAACATCAGATGGATTGGAAGAGTGCAGAAGAGAGAATCGGAGAGGCCTGAAAGAAAGTAAGAGATGATTAAGCCCAGGACCAAAGGTTTAGTTGCAGAATTAGAGGAGGATCCAATTTTGGAGATATTTTAGAGGACATAACACCCTGCTTATGGCAGGACGAGAAACAATAGTTAAGGTTATGAAGCCGCATCTCTGGAGAGAGGGTGAAATTACTGATAAGGAAGAAGATAAGACAGTTTGGAGGTGAGGGGGTAAGATAAGGAGTCCCCCCACTACCTGGTCCAATTTGAATTGACTGGGAACAGCTGTTGGAAAGATAGCTGGACATGCAGGACTGGGTATGTGGGGAGAAAGGTTAAATACATTAGATACACAGGACCAAATTCAGAGTTAGCCTAAGGCCCGCTTGTAACAGCTAAGAAGATGTAAACACTCTGTAAAATATCTCCAGCACAGGGAACCACTATGCCAGGCACACGGCTGCTTCTCAGAGGCATTCGAGAACGTGGCTGGAGGTGGTGGGAGGAGTCGTACCGGGAGCTGGTACTGCACCTTAGCAGTTCCCTAATTTGGCAAATCCCATACAAGCTATGGCAACACAGAGCAGAAGTCAAGGCATCCCTCAGCGCTTTCTTAGCCTGTGGGAGTGGACAAACTAGTCCCTGGATTAAGCTGTCTCCACTCTCTCTGAGTCAGCATTACAACTGGTATAGGAATGAATTTGCCCTATAGTGCTTGGGCAGGGCCTGCAATGGGTTGGGGACCAATAAAGGAGCCATGAGGCAGTGTAATGGAGAGTTTCTGGATACTCCTATCTCCAACCGAGGAAGGCTATAAAGACGTGATTGAAGAAGTAGGAGGAGACCTAGTCAAGTCAAGGACCACAGATGGAGGTGAGGGGGTATGAGGAGAAGGACATGACTGATCTTGTCACAGGAGAATGATAATGGAGATGGAATCCTGGACTTGGTCATGAGAGTCATTAGTGTCAACATTGAGAGTATCAGAGGGGTAGCCGTGTTAGTCTGGATCTGTAAAAGCAGCAAAGAGTCCTGTGGCACTTTATAGACTAACAGACGTTTTGGAGCATGAGCTTTTGTGGCATGAGCTTTCATGGCATGTTAAAAGCAGCAAAGAATCCTGTGGCACCTTATAGACTAACAGACATTTTGGAGCATTAGCTTTCGTGGGTGAATACCCACTTCGTCAGATGCGTGTCTGGCAAAGTGGGTATTCACCCATGAAAGCTAATGCTCTAAAACGTCTGTTAGTCTATAAGGTGCCACAGGATTCTTTGCTGCTTTTAACATTGATAGTATGGCCAGTATATCCGTGAGGGCAGAAGTAAGATTGCAGAAAGTGCAGGAAAGTATTAGAGGATAGGAAAACCCTGGCAGTAGAAGCTAGTGGTATAGGAAGGGAAGGAGTACTCAAGGAAGGGATTTTTAGATAGAATATAATGTAGCATGTTTAAAAGCAGAGGGGAAGGACCAGAAGAAAGAGAGAAATTTCTATTGAAAATAGGGGAGTTTTTAGTGGAAGTGAAAGAAAAGGGCAGGAGCCAAAGGCAAGAGCAAGGTAAAAGAGGAGATTTTTTTTTCTTAGCATCCATTTTCCCTGAAAGAAATAGATGAAGTATCATTCTGTACATATTAATTTATACTCCAGGGGCTGCCTCTAAACAATAATATATTCATATGCTGATGCCAATCAAGCCAGAAAATCCTCCTTTCTGTAGACCAAAAACAGTAATTTAATGTTTTACTGTATTCTTCTGACATTTTGGAATATATTGTAGATAATGAATCATGACCAAGAAATTCTCAGAATGATAAGACTATAAAAGTTTTAGATGGGCCACTCTGCAGGAAACATTTTATTCTGCATTTGCTGTAACTATTTCTTGGTGTTGATATGTTCTAAAGTCTGTTTACAAATAGTGTCAAAATAATGAGGAACTGAGAATGCAAAAAAAAAAACCCTGTCCAGATGATTCTTAAGTTTTAGGTTTGAAGTATATATTTTTCATAGTCACTGCATTTGTTTCCCTGAGCTTCAGCCCAAACCCAAATGCCTACACTGCAATTTTATAGCCTCACAACGTAAGCCCTGCAGATCCCAGTCAGCTGACCTGGGCTCTGAGACTCATTGCCATGGTTTTTTTTAATTGCAGTGTAAACATACTCTTAGTCTCTCTGTGCCTCTGTTCCCCATATGTAAAATGGGCATAATATCACTGCCCTATCCCACACTTGGTGTTGTGAGGATAATTTCATTAAAGACTGTGATGTGCTCAGACAGTATGGCAATGGAGGACATAAAAGTAACTTACGTTCTACTCTATTCCACACAGTAAACAAACCTAACATATGACCAATTAATTCAAAAGGTTTATTCAAGTTAAACACTTTTCTAGATCAGGGGCTTATCTCCTGTGTAGTCCTGTTGACTCCAATAGAGTTGCACAGATGTAACTGAAGGCAGAATTTTGCTGCTAATGTTTCATTTCAGCAATAGGACATGACAGGCAGAGCATTTCTGTAGAATTTAAATGGTTGCCAAAGGCGAAGTGACTTTTACCACCTAGAAAGCTTAACAAAAGAAAACTCAAAAGAAAAACCTGCTTTAGTATAAAAAGGACATTTTAAAATATCATGGAATTAGTAGTTTTCCTGAACTTTAAGCTGTTGTCAGATTCATAAAACTATTGACATGCCAGTAGTTCTTTTGGTCATCTTCAATTATTTCCCAGTCCTCTCGTCCCTTTGTACAACTATTCTCCAGGCATTTTTTAAAAGGATAGATTCACAAAATGACAGTGAGGAGATAGTGGTGCCATCCTTTTAACTTCTAGTCCAGTGGCACTCTCTTGTGCTCTGGTTCAGGGATTTGAACTTGGATTCCCCACTTCCCATGAGAGTGCTCTAAATTACTAGGCTATGGGCATTCTGAGGTCACTCTGTCTCTGTCTGTCCTGTTGGAGCTGTTCTACTTTGTATAAATAATTAAATATTCAACAGATCAGGGATTTGAATTTGGGTCTCCTGCCTTCCAAGTTGTAGAGTAATTGTGTGTGTGTGTGTGTGTAAAACAATGACTAGTTAACTGTTCCACACACAGCAGAACAGCTTTGACAGGAAAGGTTGAGAGAGACCCATCCAAGAATAACTCATAGCCTGGTGTTGGGGCACTCTTCTCTGAATGAGGAGAAAGAATAGTCTGACCCATCACTGCAGAAACCCACCTGGATATGTCAGTTCACTCAGTGTCAAACCCCTATTCCTGAGCAAGCTCTTTAGAGAAGCTAACCAATGGTCAAATGTTAATGTAATAGAAACTAATATCTTTGACCTGCATAATCTGTATTCAGGCCAAGACACAGAACTGAAACCTCTTTAGTGGCCCTGATGGATGATATCCTGCTGATCATTTATAGATGATCCATTCCCATCTTCCTGGGCCTCTGTGCAGCATTCAACACTTGACCATAAATTACTGCTCTCCTGCCTGAGAAAGGTGACAGGGCCCTGGGTAATGCACTAAAATAATTTAAGTCCTTTTTGGAGGTACATAACCAATGAGTAGTGATGAGAAACTGCACCTCCACCCACTAGACACCTCTCTTGTGGAGTCTTGCAAGAATCTATCCTTCTCCATTCCTATTCAACATCTACACACAGCGCGTAGGTGAACTGGTCAGATGACATGGATTCAAGTGCCAGCAATATGCAAATGATACGCAGCTCCATCTGTCTTTCACTACTTATGACCATACCACAACTACTAGATGGCCCAGTGATTGGACAAAATCAGCTCATGGATGAAGGGCAGCTAGTTGAAGCTAACTCAGAGAAAGGCAAAGGTGATGCTGTGGGCAGAGGAAAGTATTTGGAAGAGTTTGCAGCCACACTACAATTCCCTTTGGATGAAGGTGCACACACCTGCAATCAGTCAGTTCAGTTCCATAGCTTAGGAGTGTCATGCATTCTTCATTGATGCTAAGCTCCAACATAGTGATATCCACATGTAATACTTTCTATCATTTTCACTTTGTTAAGAGAATCTGTCCCATCCTGGCGAACATGACCTGGCCTCAGTTATTCATGCCTTTGTCATCTCTTGGCTGGACCACAGCAATGCAGTGTTCCTGGGCATGAAGCCTTCAGTGCCTAGCAAACTCCAGCTGGTACAGAACCCTGGAGTATATCTCCTCAGCAACACTGGCTACTGCAATCAATGAAATGTGTTCACTCCCTATGCCAGCTTCCCAGAGAACATTGGTTCTCAAACTTTAGCAACCCACATTTTGATTTAAAATTTTGCTTCGGACCCCCAGACCCCTCCAGAGCCCAGGCTCAGCCCTCACTCCACGCCTTCCCCCAAGGCTCCACCCCCCGCCCCTCCTCTTCCCCGTTTCTTTCTGCCCTCTCCCCTGAGTGTCTCCCATCCCCCCTCCTCACACTCCCTCCCAGCGCCTCCTGCCCACCAGGGAACAGCTGTTACCCAGAATGCAGAGGCACTGGTAGGGAGGGAGGAGGAATTGATCAGTGGTACCCGTGGACCCTTTGGAGTACCGTCGCGGACCCCCAGTTTGAGAAATGTTGCCATAGAATATCTAATCAAGTTTATCTTGCCTGCCTGTATCTTCAAGCTGTTTAAACCACTTAAGAAAGCTAGTGCAATAGTTTAGAACAATAAAAACAATATTTTACTCTCCCAATAAACATATAGGACAAATTTGAAAATCAAATAATTAATTAGTTGTTATACCAATAATTTGCTATAAAAAACTCTTTGCTGCAAGTCATAATGCTTAGTCATTGACTTGTGGCAAATAAGTCAGTTGACTTATCCCCATCGATCATTTCTTCCCTGACCTCAGTTCCCTTAGAAAATATCCAATCACTACATTTGGTCTCTGTCATCGTTCCTCAGGGTGCACAGTCACCATGGATAATCCCTCTGCTTAAGCAAAAGAGACACTTCCTGATGCTTAACTGGGTGTTGACTCCCTGACACCATTATTTTGTTAGCCACTCAAACCGTTTCCTCAGAGATCTGACAGCCTTTATTTTGCATTGCAGGTTAACAATAGGTGCATCACGGTGCCTTAGCCCCTCAGATAGTATCCACTTGTAATATCCAGCCTGTGACGTTCGATGCTTACAGTAATCACCAGGTTTCCAGTTCCCAAGGGAACAGTGTACATACAGCTTGATTGGTACAATTCAGGATCAAGTCCTCTAGAGTATTGCACCACTGAGATACATTTAAAGTGAAAAAATCATACGGTTATTATTAAAGATTAACATTTCTGAGATACTGAGTAAGGATAATGAAAATAGAAATGGCTACATATAAAACAAAAAGCATAACATGCTTTTCAGAGTCTAAACTTAATTTCAATAGGCTAAAATCCTTGTCTAAAGTAGTTTTTCTCCTAAAGCATTCTCCCAGTGTCACCAACCTAGATGGCTGAGTTCACCATTCTTGGATGAAAAACCACTGTCTTGCTGCTCTCTCAGTGATGGATAGAGATGTGTCTTTTTGCCTTTCCCTTATATTCCTCAAAGTCATCATTTTTGTCCCCCGAGTCAGAAAAAACCCTAATCGTTATTCTCTATGCTTGGTGACTTTAAGTTGACTTCACATCCTCATGTTGATGTCATATGCAAATAGGCTTCCTGTGTGTTGACTTACAATGCTTAATTTACATTTGATAGAGAGATACACAACTTATCTTTTGTCTGAAATAAACTTGTTTGTCAGCTCTACCTTGGATACAGGATTTAAAACATATGTTTAATACACACACACAGCTTCTTAAATACCAGATGTCACACAGGTTATGAGGATAAATGTGATCGTGTCCATCATCTGAGATCTCAGATTACATTTTTTATAGATAAATACTATGACAGCAATGTGTTAAATGTAATGAGTTTGTAAGGCCTGATAGGAGAATAGTGAAGCCTTTGCCAGTTGTCACTGAGCAGCTCTTACGGTCACAATCTTCAATCCAAATGTTTAACTAAATCAGAATAATCATCAAGTGTATTTAATCACAAATTAAGAGATTTTTGATTCTGCATAAGTATTGATTTAGTGATGCAAGGCAGCTATGAATGATATTATCCAATGTGTTGAGAAGGAATAATTGATGCAAGGTGAATCTTGTTGTTTACAATAATTTTATTTTTGGTAGAAATATCTCTCTTTTGATTACAGGATGTTGTTGAAGAGTTTGAACAATATTCCATTAAAGTGTAAATTCATAGGATCATAGAATATTAGGGTTGGAAGGGACCTCAGGAAGTCATCTAGTCCAACTCCCCGCTCAAAGTAGGACCAATCACCGACTAAATCATCCCAGCCAGGGCTTGTCAAGCGTGTCCTTAAAAACCTCTAAGGAAGGAAATTCCACCACCTCCCTAGATACCCCATTCCAGTGCTTCACCAGCCTCCCCCCCTCCCCCCCCCCCCCCCCCCCCCCCCCCCCCCCCCCCCCCCCCCCCCACACCCCCCCCCCCCCACTCACCCCACGCACCCCTCCCCGCCCCCCCACCCCCTCCGGAGCCAGACACCCGCCGCGCCCGCCTCCCGCGCATGCCCGCGCGCCCTCACCCACCTCCGCACCAGCGCGCGCTTCACACCCGCGCCCAGCCACTCGGCCATCCCCCTTCCCACGACCCCGGCCTTCCCTCACCAAGCGTCACCCGCCCCCTCGCACAGCGCAACCCACCACGCGCGCCAGCCACCACCGCCTCCCTCCACACGCTTAGCCCCCCAGTCCCGTCTCGGCTGAGGCCCTCTCCTAGTCCGCTTCGGCCCCATACCCTCCTACCAGCCCCGAGCGCCACCAGCCAATTCCACACACCCTCCTTCCCCCTCCCCCCTCCACAAGCGAGAGCCCTCCGCCGTGCAACGCCACTCGGACACCCGCGGCGCTATCCCCTACGCGCGCCACGGCCTTCGCGCTCCGGCCCACCAACTCTCTCCCTTCTCCTACCCGAGCCGGCTCTTCCCTTTCAAGCGAACCGCCCTCGACCACCCCCTGCGCCCTGGGATCACTCCTAGCTCGCCCTCGCGCCATCCTGGCTCCTCCCCACCTCTCCCTCGCGCAGCCGGCCCCCCCCCCCCCCCCCCCCCCCCCCGCCGCACCCCCCCCCCCCCCCCCCCCCCCCGCCCCCCCCCCACCCCCCACCCCCCCCCCCCCCCCCCCCCCCCCCCCCCCCCCCCCCCCTCCCCCCCCCCCCCCGCCCCCCCCCCCCCCACCCCACCCCCTCCCCCCCCCCCCCCCCCCCCCCCCCCCCCCCCCCCCCCTTGTGAAAAAAGTTTTCCTAAATATCCAACCTAAACCTCCCACTACTCACATTTGAACCAATTGCTCCTTTTCTGTCCACCGCTACCATCTGAGAACATCAAATCCCATCCTCTTTAAACCCCCTTTCAGGTAGTTGAAAGCCAGTCTATCAAAATCCCCTCATTCTTCCTTCTGCAGACTAAACAATCCTAAGTTCCCTCAGCCTCTCCTCATAAGTCATGTTGTTTCACCCCTAATCATTTTTTGTGCCCTCCACTGACTCTTCCATTTTTCCACACCTTCTTGTAGCGTGGGGCCCAAAAACCTGATGCTGTAACTCCTGATGAAGCCTCACCAGTGCCGAATAGAGGGGAACGATCACGTCTCTCGATCTGCTGGCAATGCTCCTACTTATACAGCCCAAAATGCTGTTAGCCTTCTTGGAAACAAGGGCACACTGTCGACTCATATCCAGCTTCTCATCCACTGTAACCCCTAGGTCCTTTTCTGCAGAACTGCTGCCTAATCATTCAGTCCCTAGTCTGTAGCAGTGCATGGGATTCTTCAATCCTAAATGCAGGACTCTGCACTTGTCGTTGTTGAACCTCATCTGATTTCTTTTGCCCCAATCCTTTAATTTGCCTAATCCTATATTCCATTGAGTTAAAAACAACAACAACCAGGACTTGAGCTCATCCGATGATAGTTAAGTCACATTGTTCTCATTGACCAAACACTTGCATCCCTAGACCCTCCAGATATTCAATGAAAGAACAGTGCAATCTGCTATAGGTCAAAAAATCAGCAGGCTTCATTTCAGCTACACACCTACTTAACATTCTATTTAGCATCCCTTTCATGGTCCTTAGAACAATTACATTGTATTTCAGCATTTCACTCCCATTAATTTTATTTAAGAAGGGTTAAAACTGGACCATTGAGTTTGCCCCCCACCTTCTTACTGTCTTCTGTCTGGTGGACAAAAAGAGAAATAATTAAGCCTGGAGTTTGTAAATATTATTGCATATGCAAGTATAATGACTTAAAGGCAGTTGATGACTTTTGATTTAACGTTGATATGAAACTTAGTTTTATTGGTTACTGTGTAGTACAAAAAAGAGCATTTGCATTTGTTCTTCTGGCACTTTGTCACTGTTTTTATTATAACTTTTCCTGTCATCCAAGTAGCTGCTGAAAACTTTGATTAAATTGAAAAGGTGGGATACAGGCAAATTTTATCTGATATTATTATAAGATCCTGTTAAATGAAATACCTATTTCCCTGATCTAAATCCGCATTTTAAGGTTTAATTATTATAATTCAAAGTGGTGTATTTCTTCACAGTTTTGAGCTGAACCAAAGTTTAATGTACTTTCTGGAAAAAGCAGATATTATCCAATCATTATAAAATTGTATCTAAGAAAAAAACAGAATTATAAATGCAGAAATATTCATAATTAGAATAACTTGTATTTCTGTTAGGCCATAATCTGGTACATAGACAGCGAGTTTCTAATCTGACAGGGGGTTGCTTACCCCTGGTTCTGCCCAAGCCCGACCCCCACTCCACCCCGTCCGTCAATGCCCCACTCCCACCCTTCTTCTTCACACCCCTGCTCTGCCCCTTCCCTGCCTCTTCCTGCCCCTGCCCAATCCCCTGCCCACAGTTCCGCCTCCTCCCCTCCCCAGCACCTCCCAATGCTGCAAAACAGGAGCCTCTGGGAGGAAGGGGGAGGCGCTGATCTGTGGGGCCTCAAGTAGGTGGGAGGCACTGGGAGAGTGTGGGGAGATGCTGAAGGGGGGCTGCCGGTGGGTGCTAATCACCCACCATTTTTTCCATGGGTGCTCCAGCCCCGGAGCACCCTCGGAGTCTGTGTCTATGATCTGGTATGTAGCTGGTGAAATAATAAAAAAGTGATTTTTTTTAAAATCTTTCAGTTTAAATAGTTTTCCAATAGCTAAGAATTTTTAATTGTTTAAATACCATATTTGCATAGAATTGGCATTGACGGGTATGAATATTTGGTCCTTAATAGTGAACCTATTCAGAAAATTTTTACTAAACAAAAGTGTAGGCAACACATTCTCAAACATCCATAAAAGTGATTGTTGCAACTATCAAAGAACAACTTCCTTCTACCTTCTGCATTGCTTTGATGTTGCTGTTCAGAGAAAGTATCATAGGTATCTAAATTTAATAGCACATTTTTCAACAAATTAAAGATGGACAGGATTTACATTATCTGACTCCAGGTGATTAACATTTCTGCACCTACTAATCCCATCTCGCTGTTTGATTCCAAAAGGTGACAATTCCAAGAGTGATGTGAAAACATGGCAGCATTATGTTGATTAAAGTTAATGTGATGCAGTTGAACATGATACGTTTTATTAAAAGATGGAAGTGCCTTTGGGGGAGGAAACTTTGTAAATAAGACACAGCATATTTCAAAGTAAAATGATACTACATACAGCATCGTATAGATGAAAATAATTTGCATCTCTGATTTACCTGTTATGCAGCATTGTTGCTATTCTTACGAGCCATCTTTTGCCCAATAGGCACTGGGTTTTATTTCAGCTAGCCATTGGGTATACTGTATATTCAGATTTGTGATTTCATATAAAATGTATTGTTTGACAACATCTTGTGAAGAGGACTGAAATCATTTATTCACCTTTGACAGAAAAACTGCTAAACCATATTGGGGCAGGGGGAAGGGCAGGAAGTCATGTAACACTGTGCTGCATCCTGCAACAGTAGGTGTTCTTAGAAAACGTATGTTTCCAATGAAGGCCTTGTCTACACTACAGAGTTTTATTGACAAAAGGCAGCTTTTGTCAACAAAACAGTGAATGCTTACACACTGTGATATGACTTTTGGCAGCAAAAATGCCCTGTTTTGGTGACAAAATAAAACGACTCTGACAAGAGACATAAGGCTTTTTGCGCAAAATTTTTATCAACAAAATGCCATTGTGGACACCATGCTTAATTTTATTGCTTTAATTAGCCTCCAGGAGGTGTCTCACAATGCCTATCCTGACCTCTCTGGTCAGCAGTTTGAACTCCACTGCCCTGCAGCCTAGTAAACAGCCATCTGCCCCTCCCTCTTAGAAGCCCTGGGAAATTTTGAAATTCCATTTTCTGTTGGCTTGGTGTGGACAGGTCTCATTACATCTTCCCAGGTGACCATAGTGGCTTATCACAGCAAGCACTCTCCCGCTTGGACCACTGCAGAGCTGCTGGATCTGCTGAGTGTATTGGGGAGAGGAGGCTGTGCAGTCCCAGCTGCAGGCAGATTTCTGGAGGCTTGTGCAAAAAGGGCTGTGATTGGGACATGCTGAAGTGCAGAGCTAAGATAAAGGAGCTGAGGCATGCATACCATAAACCGAGGGAGGCAAACTGTCACTCTGATGCTGTACCCAAGATCTGCCAGCTCTACAAGGAGTTGGGTGATGTCCTCGGTGGCGACTGCACCTCTACCGCCAAGAGCCCTGTGGAAACTTGGGCAGCAGAAAGAGGACCTAACCTGAAGGATGAAGTCGTCAATGAAGAGGTGGCATTAGACAACAGTGTGGAGCTCCTGATGGGGGTTCACCTGGTGAGGCAGATAGCCAGGAACTGTTCACCACTGCCGAGGTGTCTAGCCAGTCTCAGCAGTTGCTCTCTGGCGAGCAAGAAGCAGGAGAGGAGACGCCTGGTAAGTGGCTGTGGTTTGTGTAGTATGGAGGTGGGTTCAGGGTATAGAAATATACAAGGCTGGCTGTGTTTCTGTGTGCTGGACATTCCCCTGTGCAGTTAAGCAGCATGGCAGAATGGGGTGTTGATGCACACCGAGCTCTCACGGCAATTCTCCAGAGAGATCTCTAGGAAAGTTTCCTGGAGATACTCAGCAATCCTCTGCCGAAGGTTCCTTCCCCTATTGTAGGAAACTTTCCTGTGCCATTAGGCAATCACTTGTATAGGGATCAGAGCGATACTCAGGCAAGTAGCATAGGGACTAGGGAAGAAGCCACAAGCATGTAGTAGATGTGCCCTTGTTTCCTTGCTTATCCTCAGAAGTGAGAGGTATGCTGCAGTGACTCCCCCCCCCGTGGAAAAACGTGGGAGAATTTTAGAATTTTTTCCCTAGTTGGCTGGAATGCAACTCTTGCAGAGAGCTCTTTTCCCCATGTAGAGTGCCCCCTCTAGTCAACACTCACTTTAGATGTGTGCTTGCCAAGGGTCAGTAAGAAAGTGATTGTTATGTTATCAGAGGTGTATTTTACTGAAATGTTTCAGTGCTGTGTGTGAGCATAACAATCATGCTTCTGTGCATTGTTCCTTGTGCTTGGGCAGATGTGGCCTTCAGGAACACCCCACATACACCAGCCAAGCATCTCTGCCAGATAAGAAAGTGCACAAGACAGACAAAAGAAGACATGTTCTTTGTCTTCTCCAATGCAGAGAAAAGGGACACAAGGAGTGGAGGGAACCCAAACGGCAGGACAGAAAAGAAAATCAGGAGTTTGCTCAGGACGCTACTGAGCAGATGATTAAAGTAATGGAGGAGCAAACACAGATGCTGAAGTTCTTAATAGTGCTGTACACTGAGCAGATGTGTGCCCACCCTCCCCTGCATCACATTCAGAACTCTTTTCTGACCCTGTCCTCACCCTCTCCCCGCCTCCCCCTCAAAAAAACCCCAAACAACCCCTGCTTTCCAGGACTTCTCAGTTTCCCCTTCACTCCACCCCCTCAGACAACTTTCAAAATGATAGCTGGACCTACACGCAGCTCTGAAAGTCTGCCTTTCCCTTGTACCTCCTTTCCCACCAGGCGTCTTTGTGTGATGTGTGTTTACTTGTGCAATAAAAGTTTTGAATGGTAACTCATCTTTATTTGTTTCTTACAAATTGAGATAGCAGGCACTACCAATACATAAACAAGCAGTTTAATTATTTTCTTACTGGAACATAAGGCCCCAAATTTCTCCATTGCTTATTAGGAAAACTACATGTAATGTAACATTGTAGCATCAATCACAGAGATATACATTACTGGTTCTCATTTTCAAAGTGTTGCCACAAAGCCTCTGTAATTCGAATGTCCCCCCTCTAGGCCCCTGTGATAGCTCTTATCACTGGCTGCTCAAAATCAGCAGCAGAGTGGTCTGCTTCAGCACTCCACCTCTGAGCTAACCTTTCACGTTTAGCTTTACAAAGATTATGCTGTGTACAACACACGGCTATGATCATGGGAATATTAATAGAATCATAGAAGATTAGGATTGGAAGAGACCTCAGGAGGCCCTCTAGTCCAACTCCTTGCTCAAAGCAGGACCAGCCCCAACTAAATCATCCCAGCCAGGGGTGTGTCAAACTAGTCCTTAAAAACCTTTAAGGATGGAGATTCCACCACCTCCCTTGGTAATCCATTCCAGTGCTTCCTGGTGAAATAGTTTTTCCTAATATCCAACCTAGACCTCCCCCACTGCAACTTGAGACCATTGCTCCTTGTTCTGTCATCTGCCACCACTGAGAATAGCCTAGCTCCATCCTCTTTGGATATTATCCTCATTGAGGTCTAACCTGCCATAAAGGTATTGCCATCATGCCTTTAGTCTGCAAAAGGCACATTCCACTGTCATCTGGCACCTACTCAGTCTGTTGTTGAACCGCTCCTTACTGCTGTCCAGGTTTCCCATGTAAGGTTTCATGAGCCATGGCTGTAAGGGGTACACCAGGTCTCCCAGGATCACTGTGGGCATTTCAACATCCCTCACCATAATCTTCTGGTCTGGAAAGAAAGTCCCCGCTTATAGCTTTCTATACAGGCACCATTCCTGAAGATGCATGTGTCATGCACCTTCTTGGTCCACCCCTCACTGATGTCAGTGAAACACCCATGGTGATCCACAAGCGCCTGCAACACCATGGAGAAGTACCTCTTCTTATTGATGTACTCTGTCTCAAGGCAGTCTGGTGCCAAAACTGGAACACGTGTGCCATCTATCTCCCCACCAGTTAGGGAAATCCATTTCTGCAAAGATGTCCATTATTTCATGCATATTTCTGAGAGTCACAGCTCTTCATACAAGGATGTGATTAATTGCCCTGCACACTTGCATTAATGCAGCCCCAGTGGTTGACTTCCCAATTCCAAATTGATTTGCAACTGAGTGGTAGCAGTGTGGAGTTGCCAGCTTCCACAGAGCAATCACCACATGCTTCTACAATGATAGGGCAGCTCTCATTCTGGTGTCTCTGTGCTGTAGTGCTGGGGCAAGCTCCGCACACAGTTCCAGGAAGGTGGCTTTCCGCATCCAAAAGTTCTGTAGCCACTGGTCATCATCCCTGACCTGCATGGTGATATGATTCCATCATTCAGTGCTTGCTTCCTGAGTCCAAAAGCGACAGTCCACAATCTGCAGCTGTTCCATGAATGCCAAAAGCAATCTAAAGTTGTTCTTATTCATATGGGATATAAGTCAATAATGTGCCCTTGTTTCCAAGAAGGCTAATGGAATTTTGGGCTGTATAAGTAGGAGCATTGCCAGCAGATCAAGGGATGTGATCATTCCCCTCTATTCGGCATTGGTGAGGCCTCATCTGGGAGACTGTGTCCAGTTTTAGCCCCACACTGCAAGAAGGATGTGGAAAAAATGGAAAGAGTCTAATGGAGGGCAACAAAAATGGTTAGAGACTGTAGCACATGACTTATGAGGAGAGGCTGAGGGAACTGGGATTGTTTAGTCTGCGGAAGAGAAGAATGTGGCGGGGAAAGGGGGTTGATAGGTGCTTTCAACTACCTGAAAGGGGATTCCAAAGAGGATGACTCTAGACTGTTCTCAGTGGTAGCAGATGACAGAACAAGGAGCAATGGTCTCAGTTTGCAGTGTGGGAGGTTTAGGTTGGATATTAGGAAAAACTTTTTCACTTGAAGGGTGGTGAAGCGCTGGAATGGGTTACCTAGGGAGGTGATGGAATCTCCTTCCTTAGAGGTTTTTAAGGTCAGGCTTGACAAAGCCCTGGCTGGGATGATTTAGTTGGGTATTGGTCCTGCTTTGAGTAGGGGGTTGGACTAGATGACCTCCTGAGATCCCTTCCAACCCTAATATTCTATGATATCACACAGCATTTCAGGCAACTGAGAGTCTTGTTCAGTTAGGAACTTCATGATTAACTGAACTGCCATCTGAGACGTCTTCATGACAGTTAACATCAGAGCACAGGAGAGCTGTATGAAATCCATCCCTTCACACCAGAGATGGTGAGGTGAACAGCAAACAAGGACCATTGAAAAATGCCATGAAAGAAAGCCAGAAGGCCATGGAATGCTGGGACAGAAAACAATACATTATGGGACATTGAGCCCAGTCCCAAGATGTACTGCAATCCGCTCTGCCTTCCCACAAGACATAGCAGCAGAAGGGGTCGAGCGGCACTGTGGAATAGGTACCCACAATGCATTGCTCACACTGTCAATGATAATGCCCAACTATGGACGCGCTGTGCTGACAGAGTATGAACATGCACTACCGATTTTTATTATAGTGCTTTTTGAATGTCGCAATAACTTTAGTTGACAAAACTCTGTATTGTAGACAAGGCCTAATATTTTAGGGGTTTGTGCTGCCACTGACCACTGTAGCATCTAAACACTTTTCACATAAAATAGTGACTACTGGACTTCATGGAATCTCTGACTCCACTTCTTTCTCAAGTTATAGGCGACTCTGTTTTCAATATGTGTGCGTCTGTGTATTTTAAGGTTGATGACCATGTATAAAATAGGTGTTTATTTAAACGTCTTGTTCTAAATGTTCAAGAGAGCTGTTCTTGCTATATCCAGAACCCCGGGCTGATTTTTGGTGTATTCTGTACTAATAACCCACCAAGAATTTTATGGTAGATGTATTTTATAAATTATTTAAAAATAAATGATTACCTTATCACAGATGTCCTGCATATCTTGTAGTATAAATCCTTTGTGTGGTTGCTCTGAGAAATGATGTATGCTCTGCTGTGGAAACTTAACATTCCTGTTTCTGAAGTCTATTGTGGTAGCAGGATGTACTGCAACTAGACTATGAGGAAGACTTTTTCTAGATTGGTAGTGGCAAGCATTGACATGGTAAACTTGCAATTTTGAAACCCCGAAGTACTAATCGTTATCCTTTGAATTGCTAAGAAAACTGAATAATGCAAGGTCACTGCAGCTCTTGTGGAAATTATCTTAAAGGTTATTCTTTCCTGCTTTGTGTTTCAAGACTTGAGAACTTGCCTTTCATAGTGGTTGTGACACCCAACTCAGCCAGCAGTAAAAGGAATTGAAAATGTCTCTCCAGAGCACTTAGTATTATATTAGAGCACACAAGCTGTTTAGCTAAAATCATAGGATTCAGTCCTGCAACATTCTCAGTGCTCCAATCCTATCAAGCACTTAAGCATATGTTAAACTTTGACTTCAGCAAAATTACTCACTTGTTTAAAGTTAATGGGATATTTTAGTTTAAATCAATGGGTAGAATTGTGGCCCCATTGAAGTCAATAGCAATCTCCTGTTTACTTAAATGGGGCAAGATTTTCACCCAATATTTAAAACATCTAATTGAGGGTATATAGGTCACTTATTCCTAAAAAATCCAGAAATAATTGAGATGGGGGGGGGTCAACTGACCAACATTAAAATTCTTACTACCCTCATTTGGTACCATCCCTGGGTCACTGTAGCCCTCCTTCTGCAGTTTTTTTCACCCTTTCTTTTGTCATCTAGCTTTTAGTTCCTCCTTTCATCTTTTGAATTTCTTTGCTCCCCTAATGGCTCTTTCTTAGATAACGTAATGTATGTGATACTACATATACTTTGGTTTATGAATAATATCCTAAAAAACGATGTTTTAACTATGTTAAGAGAACATCAAGTTGCTAAATCAAGCACTGAAGAGTTAGGAAATGCCAGAATTCAGGTTGCCCATGCAACCTAATTTGGCCTCTCTCTGTGTATGCATTATAATCATCTTCAATTACATGATCATATGTGGAAAAAAAATAACAGGTTCCCTGACTTGTTCAGTCACTGGATAATTAGGTATTCAATATTATTTTATTCTCCTAATTCAGTGTGTCTCCCAAGGCCTTTTTTAATATCCACCATCCAAGCTCTGCACTGAATATAAAATTATTGTTATCTTCCCGGGCATTTTTATAGTGATCGTCCCATAATAGCTGATTGCTTCTAAACATTAATGAATTTATCTTCACAATGTCACATGTGAGATTAGATGTCATCATTATTCCCTTTTTAAAGCTCAGGAGCTGAGGAACAGAAAGAATAATGGCAAAATAATCAGAAGTCTCTGCTAATTGTGGGAGCCCAACTTGAGAGAGACAGGACATGATATTTCAGAGTACTTAACATTTTTATAACAAGTTACATAGTCAAAGCAAGGCTCCAGTCAACTTCAGTTGCCATTTTAAGTGTGTGACACTCTTGCAAATTTGATCCCAGGTGTCTCACATAGGGCTCCCAGAAACGGGCGCGCACAATCTGTGAAATATTTTAAGTGACTTGCCCTGCATCAGATAGGAGCTCTGTGGCAAAGGCAGAGATAGATACCAGTTCTCTAGGTTGACATTAAACATCCTTAACTTTTCTCTTCTTGTAAGCCTTTTCCTCATTCACTGTAGACCTTTCTGTTTGTGCAACAAATGAGGCAGAGATGCAATAGATCAGTATTTTTCAAACAATGCATAATGGGTCGTGGAATGTCAGGGACTGGATCGCCCTGCTGATTCAAATTATAAGGATCGTTGGCATGCAGCAGCTCCAAAGGGCTATGCAGCAGAGACCTGGAGAGGAGAGAGGTAGGGGGTGGGCGGGAACTGGGTAGCGGAGCATGTTGGGGTTGCAGGGCTGCTGCAGACCTTTCCACTGGCCCAGGAGCTTGCCGCTGCCGGCAGGGAGAGAGGGACCTTTCCCCTGGAGTGCTGTGCTACCTGCTGGCAGGGAGAGAGAGAGGTCCCTCCCCAGGAGCTAGTTGTTGCCAGTGGGGAGAGGGCTGGGGGAAGTCCTCTGGCCCAAGCCCAGGGTCAGGCTGCCTGCACCCCATACTCCTCATGCCTGGCCCCACCCCAGAACCTGCAGCCCCAGCCAGAGCCCGCACCCCCACATCCCAACCCTCTGCCCTAGCTCTGAGCCCCCTCCTGCACCCTGAACCCCTCATCCCCAGCTCCATCCTAGAGCCTTCACCCCAGACAGAGCCCGCACCCCATCCTCTGCCCTACCCTGACCACTTCCCACACTCTGAACCCCTCAGCCCCACCCCATTAATTTTGTTATGTAAAAGTTACTGGTAGCCCCCCTTAATAGCTTACAAGCAGCCAGTAGGGGGAAGCAGAAGCCTCATTTATTACAGTAACCTGAACTTTTGAACTGTCTCTTTTCTTCTGCCTCAAAGCAGAGAAAACTTGCTTCAAACCAGTTTTTACTGAACAGATAACAGAACCGTGAGGTTTGACACTACCAATCAAGTGTTAACACGCAAGGGTCTTTGTCTAAAAGTGTATAAAAGGCTTGTGAAATTTGTATGGAATAGGGTCTTTGTACTAAAGTATAAGACTCTCCTTTTTTCTGCAGAATAAAGCATCTTTTCCTTATCCCTGTCAGGCTGTTATTGGCTCTCAGCTAGGCAGACCCAATATTTCGGTAACACTTATGTGTACCAATATGTTTGTCACACATACCTCCATAGTGGTGCACATAACAAGATTCATTCTGCACATGGAAAAAATTAGAGGGAACACTGATTACAACACCATTAGAATAACATTACAATTATACATACATAACATCGTGCTTCCGGTATTTGCACAGAGTTGCATTTTACACCTGCTACGTATTATGCACTACACACGTGGGCAATGCAGTTTGCATATTATCTCCTAAATTGGTTTTCTGATCTGCCCACTGCTGTGTAGACTAAGATTTTTGCATGATTTTTGATAAACACCAAAAAAGCTGGAAAATATGGATCATTTTGTAATAAGAAAAAGAAGTTCGGAAACACAACCATCAAATCCATCAACATCTGCGAGTGAGAGTGTAAATACGCCATGCACAACAGAAAATTTTAGCAGTAAAAATGAACAGGCTGCTTCCACCTCATGTGAACAGCCACCTAAAAAGAAAAGATCATGGCCAAGGAAGTACAGTATTGATTTCTTGAAATATGGCTTCATCAGTTGTGCTGAAGCAAACCAAGAACCAAAGCGCCAATGTGTTATTTGCACCAAAGTGCTTGCAAACAAGCATTTAAAGCCATCATAGTTGAGGAGACATTTAGAAACAAAACATACAGAACTCATGGATAAACCATTGGGCTATTTTCAAAGGAAGCATCAAGAACATAACTTATCAGGTCAGGTTCTCAGCAGGTCAGCAACCTTGAATGATAAAGCACAACTGGTGTCATATTTGATTTCATATTGTGGGAAAAGTTAAAATGGCCCATACAGTTGCTGAAAAAGTTATTCTTCTAGCATCTGTGGATATGGTGTGGACAATTTTTGTGGAGATGTCTGCTGAAAAATTGAAAAGTATTCCTCTCAGTGATAACACAGTGTCTCAGTGAATACATGATATTGCAGAGGATTTGGAATCTCAACTTCTAGCGTGGTTACAGTCAGTCGTGGATTTTGCTATGCAACTTGACAAAAGTACTGATATTTCGGATTGCGCAATGCTGTTAGTTTATGTGAGGTACGTATGGCAAGATGATTTTAAGGCGGATTTGCTGTGTTGTTTGACCCTACCAACAAATACAATGGGGGCACAGATATTTGAGGCACTGAATGACTGCATAGTTGGAGAATACAAACTGGAATGGGATAACTGCAAAGGAATAACAAGTGATGGTGCAGCAAATATGACTGGAAAGAACAGGAGTTGTGAAAAAAATCCGTGAGGCAGCTGGCAATGACATTGTTTGGAATCATTGTTTCATTCACCGTGACGCTTTGGCATCCAGGGGTATTCCTCCTGATCTTATGGCAGTACTGAAGGAAGCAGTCTAAATCATAAACTTCATTAAAGAGAGCTCACTTAACAGCAGGCTTTTAGAAGCGCTATGCTCAGACATGGGAGCAGAACACATGCATTTACTGTTTCACACTGAAGTAAGGCGGCTGTCGTGGGGAAGAGTGCTCACCAGGGTATACGAACTCAGGAAAGAGAGTCATGATTTTTTGGTGATGAAAGAGTCTAACTTGGCAACTTTGTTTGATGATGACAGTTGGTTAATAAAGTTGTCATACCTTGCTGACATTTTCTCGATTTTAAATGAACTAAACTTGAAGTTACAAAGAGGATGCAATGATTGATTTCGACATTGTGAAGAGATGCAAGTAATTAAAAGTCATTGGCACTGTGGCAAGCACATCTGAAAAGTAATCAGCCCAGCTACTACATGTTCCCAACACTGTTACAACACATTGAGAAGAACATCATCAGTGAGGACAAAGTGAATGAAATGAAAACTATTATACAGTTGCATTTCGCTGCTCCGTCTGACAGTTTTAGTCTCTATTTTCCCAATAAAGGACTTTGAACATTTGAATGAAAAATGCTGGGTGAAAGATCCTTTTGCTTTCAAAAACTGATGCAACAATAGAGCTAAATCTGACACCTGAGCAAGAGAATGAACCGCTACATCTCACCTGTGATAACACAGCACAAGTCAATAAACTTGTCATCATTTTGGATCAATGTTTCCAAAGAAAGTCCACTGCTAAGTAAAGTAAGTGTGCTCTTGTTGCTGCCTTTCCCAACAACCTACACGTGTGAAGTGGGATTTTCAACTATGACAAGACTAAAAACCAAATGGAACCAACTGAACAGTGGATCTGATATGCGGGTAGCCCTTTCATCCTGTGATTCTGACTGGAATGAGATCATGATGAATGAACAGGCCCACTAGTCACATTAAGTAAGTGAAACTCAACCTTTATAGTGTTTATAGTGTTTTGTTTAAAAGTAATGGCTTTGTCTACTGTTATGTAAAGTGGATTAAGATGGAATGTATTGCATTATTAAGATTTTGTGAAAACTCTAGTCAAAAGATATATGGTAATTATGTTGGGTCACGGACATCAACAGTTTTCTTCAATTGGGTCACGAGAAAAAAAGTTTGAAAACCACTGCTTTAGATAATAGCTTAATTTGTTCCCAGAGCACTGCCAATCCTGTGCACTGAATGAGATAAGAGTCCTGTGGAAAAAATAGTGTGTGTCAATGTACTTAAAGAGGTATCATAATGCAAATGCATGAAGGGGGCCAATTAAGATTGCATAGTCAACCTTAATTCCAGTATTTCCTAACTTTTGAGAGGTGGACCTTGCAACTTGAATAATGTTCTTTTAACATCCAGTTTGCGTAAATGTAATTTTCTGTTTTTTAAAAAACAGACTAAAAATAGAAATTCCATGGTGGAACTGTATTGATATGCAACTTGTGTCAGCAGCAAGATTTGGACCTTTACATCCACCGCACAGACCCCTACCACTTGTTATCCTCAGTGAACCAGCCATTAGAAGGGGAGGAGGTGCACACATCTCCAGTGGGTTTCACAGCTATTTGCTGGCAGTGGGATTCCATTCCAGATTTTGAAAGGAAGCGTACCACAGTGGTTATACACTCTTCTGCTCCTGTGTATAGTCCCCACCAGATCCTCTCCATAGCCCCTCTGCTGTCCCCACATCAGTTCCTCCCTCTCTGCTCTCCTACAATCCACCATTCCCCTTCACCCCTCTGCATTCATGTCAGCCTATATCCTCCTCCTCCTTGCTGCCTGAGTGTCAGCAGGATGGGCACTGAAAAGAGCACAAGAAAGAAAGTCTTCCTGCTCTCAGTTCCTGTGCCTGGCACACATTGGCAGCTGGGAGGAGCAATTGCAGGAAAGTACTGCTCAGGCCCCGCAGTTCCAGAATGGCGCATGCTTAATGCAGATAATCTTCAGCGAAGTGCTAAATTTTAACGTGTCTATTGCGCATTGGTGAATTGAGATTTTTGGAGGCTTCTAATTTGGTCAAATGTTGGCAAATTTTCACAGGCCTGGCAAAAGGCACATCCTGACATGAAGGTGAACCCTCCATGCCAAATTTCAAGTCCTTGATCCAAAGCATGAAGATGCTACAGCTTCTCAACAGAATAAAATTTATTTTTTTAACGTGGGCAAAACAATTGTGTTTTTTCTGTAATCTTATTCTTGGAACCATTTTAATTAAAACTTACAAAAACTAAACAAAAAAATCACACGTACAACAAACCAGCAAGGAAATGTTTTACCTGAACAATAAAAAAATCTGACAAATTCATAAGTAACAGTATTATAATGGAAAGTGTTGGGCAACCTTAATTGTATTAATTATTTGTTTTGAACACATTACATTTTCCATACCCGTATGCGAAAAAAGCTAACCACCCACGTTAGTAAACAGAAATGTATGTGAGATTGCTTTCAGTGCTACCATTTTTGTAAAACCTTTTACGTTGAATTAGGATCCACAGCCTTTATTCAACAGAGACCCAGATTTCTCCCCATCTTATTTCCATAAAAACAGAGTTGAAATTTTGTTTTGTCCCTGCTTCCCCCACTCAGCACTTCAGGATGTATACAGTAGTTCTTAGGTATGCATTCTTTTCTTTTCTTTCTTTTTCCTTACTGTACAATAAACCATGCTGTATTGAAGAATAACACATACTTTAGCTATCAGAATCCTTTCAGCTATTCTTCATTCTAGCTCAAAAATATTTAAAAACATGTTATAGAATCTCCCTTCATCAGCTTCCTCCCTTTTCTTTTCTGAGAGAGAAAATATTAAATAAGTGTTATTACTGAATGAAAGTAACCCCTCTAACCATTAAGGTGGTTATTCTAAATCCTTGTAAGCTACCTTTCTGTTTGATACCTTTTCTTTTCAAAGAAGTCTAGTATGTGATTAAGAAATAGGGTGATGTTTCTGGATATGTAGACTTTCTAAATAAATACTAAAAATGGAACTATGTGGGAAGGGGGCGATAGCAAAGTGAGCAAATTCTTACCCCTTGGCTAAATCCATTCAAGCTTCTCTTCAGAAAAGTCAATGAGGATTACATATGTGGAGGAAGTGAAGAGGAAAAATCACAATAATGAGAAAAAAATACTTCATTTCATTTGATATTATGTGCTTTCCCACTAAAAAGCCAACCTAAATTAAGTTAGTGGCATATAGAATGTTACATAGTGGAATAGCACTGATGCATAATACATATTTTTCCAGAAAGTGTATTTCATTTTTTGTTCAGGACTTGTATACTTTTTTAGCTAGTCACATTTTAGAAGGGACTCCCACAGCCCAGACATTGTGTAGGGAGAAAGACCATTCAGATAGTAACTAGTGATTAGTGGAGGAAGTGGTATTCAAAGCTATATGCAATTTAGGCTAGGTTTTGAATTGGAGCCTGAAAATAGAATCCTTCTTTTGGATTTTGAAAGTGACTCAGAATGAAAACTGTAGGGACAGTTTCCTCCCCAGCCATCCTTGCCCCTGAATTGGAATAGTCGATGTTACAGTTTGGGCTCATCTCCTCCACTAATCAGAATTATGTTAAACTCTTAATTTGGAATTTTAAAAAATGTTGTGTTCTGACATGGATATTTTTATAAATCTCTGAAAGTGCACACAGCCTGAATTTGTCTTTTTTACAATTGAAACCCCTTTATGAAATGCAAAACACTGTGAAAGAGGTAAGCCTGGAACCAAATAATTAGGAAGAAAAATGTTTTCTGAGGAATTTTGTGCCACTTGTTTACTCTACTAGCTTGTGCTTCTGGAAGTCCAGGAAACGTGCTGCAATTCTATCCTGAGTAAACTACTGGCCAAAAGGATGCTGCAAGATAATGCAGTAGCCATTCCATGGCAAGATGGAGTTATGCTCAACTGTTCATTTGTCTGCCTAGACCATGGGACATCCAGATAGTGAAGATAAGACGTGCCAAAAGTAACTGGCAATTGGTGAGAGGACAAGACTTCCAGAGAGGGCACCAGTCTTAGCAGGCATTGGATTAATTTTGTGCATGTAGAGTTTTGGGTGGAAACCATGTGAGAAGTAGTGTTTTTGTCATAGTTTGAACTTAAAACTCCTTAAAAGTGACAATTCCGGCTGAGTTTGTGTTAATAACTCTTATAATTTTATTTTGGCTCAAGTCTTGCATTTTTTGGTGTTTTGAAGTCATGTAACTGTGAGAACCTTGGCTTGTCTTTTTTTTTTTTTTTAAATTAAATGTCTACATTTATAGTTGCAGAACCTTTTGGAAATGTGAACATACAAGACTCAAGCACCAGGAGACAGACATAAAGAATTCCAAACTTGCACTTTAAAAACTCTTGGTTTGTTGTTGTTGTTTGTTGTTTTATTATTTTTTGTTTGGAAGGGGCTGACTCATAAGTTTTGTATCCTTGGAGATTTTTTAATTCATATGAATTTTGATGCTAGCGATTGACCTGAATTGCCGGCTCCTCCTAGATCCAAATGCCCTCTAACTCTGGGGGGAGAATATCAAATCCAACCCCTGATTTGGATCTGAATTTTGTGGCTTAGAGACTCTAGAATAGGGCAAACTGAAACCTGGATGATGATGTTTGATATCCAGATATAGGTATGGATCCAGATGTTGCAGCACAGACCCTTCTCTATCAAAACTTAGTGCCGGGCAAATAATGCAGTATGTTAGCTCTGACTATACATTTGGATTTTTAACTGAATTCACTTGGGCCATGTTTCATCATCCTCTATTGGTGTTCTCTTTGTGTTATCATTTGTGTGATTTGTTGCATAAATGTTAATGAAAGAAAGTTTCCAAGTCACATGAATGAGAGTATACACCGACATTAGATTTTAAATTCACTCATGCAAATATTAGCTCCTAAAGTGTTTGAAAGCTTACATACTCAGGGGGCAGGAACAATACAAGGTGACTTCTAGCTGACCAATTGTAACTAAGTATATAGTTTGTGTATTGACTGAGAATATATGTTTGTATGTGCATATTATATTCAGTATATATTCATTATTCAGTATTCACCTTAGATGTGTGTGTACATATTATCTGTGTACACACACACACACCCCTATTTTAAATGTGAATACTAAAAAGTCAAGAAAATTTAGTAACAAGAAATAGGATACATTTATTGGATAAATTTTATTTGCTAAGAGTTATGCATTCAGCTCTAACCTACCAAAAAGGAAGACTTAATGAGGCAAGGGCTATAACCAAATGAACTCACACTGAAAAAAAAATTGCACAAAACCTCTCCAAATAAAAATGTTCAAGTTTTGCACAACTCAGGCTTGAACCATGGTTTGTCAGCAGTGTTACTGACAAATTCAGAACTGTTATTGATGATGCAGATGCCTTGGTTATTTGAGCATACCTCTTTTAAATCAATGTTGAGAATATACGTTATGTTTCCATTGTTTTCAACAGTTGTTTAATATTCAGCATTATTAATCTGGTCAAGGAGAAGGTAAAGGACTCTGTGGTTTTGCTAAAAATATTGAAATCTTTTATCTTTTCAACAACATATTGAATAGAAAACTATTTAAGATATGTTTCATTATATTCTGTATGGCACTCTAAACTAGTACTGAGAACTCATTCATGCTGATTTGAAGTTAACTGATTCTTCTCTGACCTTGGAAAGACTATTTTCAGTATCTGCTGTAATTGTACTAGAGAAGGCTAAGCTTAAGTTTAAAATATGTAGGTTATGCATCATCAATTTTACATTTTTTGTGTGCAAGGTACTTTTATGTTGTATGTAATAAACACACACCATCAGAGTAATAAGTGGCAAAAGGTAGCCAATAGCTATCTGATTTACTGCTGAGATCTGTTGCAGCACTTTGCCATCACTCAAACTTTATTTCCAAAATGAGCAACTTGTACCAATATTTTGATTAGTCTTTTTGAAGTTTAGATATTGAAAACATCATTGTTTAATGTATGAGAGATCAAATTCAATGGAGATAACTTTGTAATGAGATTTTTCACTAGTTTCATTTTATATACAAGGACCTCTATAATAATAAATTACACCTTGATATTTCTCATGTTGATTTAGAATGATGCAGACTTCTATCTAGCAATATATCACCTTTGCTAGTACAAAAATGAAAAGTGAAGTTAGTCAAGGGCTGTTCTCTTATATGCTGTAAGTAGAGTTACCTACAGATTCTGATGAGCTGTGCTTTAAGTGTAAAATGAAAAAAATTGTGGGAGCACTGCTTGGCCTAAAAACATGACTAGCTGCAATTATTTATATATTACAATAAAGATGTGCTGGATATAGATAATGCTAAACAGATCGGTGCCCCAGGAAGGATTCATAACCTCACATAGAGGAGTGGTATGTGGTTGAAAACCACGTGATTCTTCACTGGATCAGAATGGTAGTGTAAGTACAGCATTTTCTTCCTATGGGGAAGGATGACAGATGGGGGTGATAGTCATACATTGTGTAATCGAGGCACTGATATAGCACTCCTTATCCATTATCTAAATGTCTCCATAATCAGTAATGGACCTTATGTTTGAAATAGCCCGTTGAGTATATATGGGAGACTGAGGCACAAACTAGATTGCACCCAAAGTCACACAGGAAGTTTGTGGCTGAGTCACACCCAGAGTTCCAGTCCTGTGCCTTCTCCACTACACCATCTTTTCTATTCTGGTCTCATATTTCTCTGCAAGTTGGACAGTAGCTGCCTGGGTGTCTTGACCTTTGTGAGCTTTGTGGAGCTCCGTATTTTGAGGGAGAAGGGCTTTTTTGACTAGTTGCATGAGAAGCCAGCCAGCCCTATTTTAATCTGTGCAGGGTGGCATTAGATCAGGGGTTCTCAAACTGGGGATCGGGACCTCTTGGGGGTCGCGAGCTGTCAGCCTCCACTCCAAACCTCACTTTGCCTCCAGCATTTCTAATGGTGTTAAATATATTTTAAAGTGTTTTTAATTTATGAAGGGGGTCACGCTCAGAGGCTTGTTATGTGAAAGGGGTCACCAATACAAAAGTTTGAGAACCACTGCTTTCGATTAACTACAGTTACTGTAGGTAGTCTAGTAAGCCAAGCCTCCATGAAGATGAATATTTAATTCTCAGGAATATTCTGGGCCAATGTTTCAAAAGCATCTTCTTAACTATATCGATTTTGTGTGTGTGCAATGTTCAACTGACATATGTATATATTTGTGTATGCAAAATCATGTCTGCAACTTTAACGGGGCTGGGTTGAGACCCTGTTATGTCACATTACTAAAACAAATATTGGAGATAGTTTTACATTTTTGGGAGAATGGAAGAAGTAAAAACACATTCTTAGCTAGACTGATAGATTTTATTAGTTTATACTAGACATATTTAGAAAGTTTTTAATTAAGAACAATCATGTTTATATTTACATTTAGAACTGAAGAGGGATAAACAGATTGTAAAAGCATTCTAGTGGCTGTGAACCTGGTCAGATCTTTAAAGAACCACGATTGGATATGTTTGTACAATTAATCTCTTTTCAGCAGTGGTGGATGCCACAAGGGTTTGATACTATTTTTAGAAGTACTGTACAAGTCTGCAAGCAGTACTTCTGGGAATGACATTATAGTTCTACAGCTCAGTGATCCACCACGTAAAGATATTTTCATTACCAAACAATGTTTGGATTTTTTAGTCCACGTTTAATTTAGATTTGTGCATTGCAATAGAGTTATAACATGGCTTTACAATGGAATCCATTCTCTAACTTGAATTAGTTCAGTACATGATATTACTCTCTGGTAGAAAAATTTGCTGCTATATACCTTGTAGTCTAATTTAATATTGTTGTCACTTTACAATTTGTTAACCCAGCTGAATTCTTTTTCATGAATAAGAACTAAGAAATTTTAGTTAGGCTCTTGGGATGGTGTGTAGCTAGAGTGATCATCTGGAGAACATTAAATTGTAACTAGTTACCGTTTAAAGTGGATATAATTTACAAAACAAATAAAGTAGACAGGAAATGTTGTTTAGAATTGTGATTTAAGTTTAAAAAAAAACTTTTCTACATTTTTCTCCAAAAGATAGCAGAAAAGAGAATTTCTGTATATTTCCCATACATTTCATTGCATATATGCAGAAACGTTAGGTCAAAGTGATACCACTAATTTGCAGCAGTTTGCTGCACATAGTCCTAATGAGATTTTTACTTTTTTCATTCGGGAGAGCTATAATGCAGACTCATGATAGACTTACAAATACACCAATGGGGATGTACATGAATATTCATTTCTGAACCCAGTTGAATGTTCAAGGTCACCCTATTTACATCTGATATGTGATTCACCATTGAAAATAAGATCAACTGAGGTAGTTATATTTGCATAATGTGCCTTTGTTTTCTGACAGGACTGAGGCACAGAAAAAGTATGTGGAATTCTAGCGTGAGAACAATTTTCTTTTGACTTTTTGTTGTTTTGTTTTTGTTACAAGTAGGGAGCAGCCAGATATTGTCATTTGACTGTAACCTTTAAAGAGTCCTGGTCTCAAATTATTTCCTGCAGCCTGTTCCCCTGCCTTGATTTCACTATCTTGTTCTGTTTTAGGTTGGAGACACTAAAACATTTGGTGAGTCCTCTTTACATATTACCTTCACTCGCTGAAGACTTTGGCCACATGCTCATTATTCGTTCCTCCAACAAAACTCTGAGGATGTGAATCAAGTTTTCTGTCCATGTTGCAAACTTTCACTGAAGTCCCATTATAATTCTGTTTAAAGGAAACCAGTTATTCTTAGTAATAATCAGGAATAATGTTTCATTGCCCAAATAATACAGTGAAACATATGTATGTGGACCTTAATCACACCTAAATCAGTCTCAGGTAACCAAGGGCTGGATTCAAAGTTCATTCTAATTGAAAAACTCTCACTTGATTTGAGTGGTCTTTGGGTGAGACTCCAGATACATGTACAGTGAAAACGGCAATGCAGAGACAATTAAAACCTCAGCAGTTCTCTCAAACTGAGCCAGTAATGAATAGAAATAATTGGGATGAAGAGTGTTTATTAAATTACTAAAGATTAAGTATGCTGTAAAATATGCACTTACCTTGTTCAACTCAGTGGAAGTTTTGCCCTTAATGTCAGTGGATCCAGGAATGCACCCTGAGTCTTTACTAAGATCCTTAAGACTTGTAGCACTTTAAAGCACTTCTTCTGCTTTGAAGCTACTGACATCAGTAGGAGTCTGTGCGATAGATTCCTTGCACATTAAAATGGAAAATATCACTGGAAACAAAATATTCCAGGATGCATTTCAAATAGAAGAAACTTCTTAAGTGCAATAATTTATACTTGCAGTTCTGTGAGATGCTATCAGGAGAAGTCATGTGAAGAATAATATACCCATAGCACCATTTAATTGTGTACTTTTGACTAAGGCCCCAGTCCAGCAAATAACTTAAATGTGAGTGTAACTTTAAGCCTGTGGTAGCACCACTGACTTCTCATTGCTGGATCGCGGCCTAAATGCTGTGCTTATTAAAGGAATTGTTTGCTGCAACATTTTCTCAACTGTTACATTTAATACTATAAAATCAAAAAAATTAAAAGGTTAAATTCATAAATATCAAGTTAACTGAAATCTCAGGAATTCTGGTATTAAGAAAATTGATTTTCTATCAGTAACTCCTGTGATGACAGTTCACAAATTACAATGAAAGGTATTAAGACTCTGAACCTCTTTAAGAGTTCCCCAGTGAGAAATAATTCAAACAGTTTCAGTCCCTCCCCTCCCTCAATTTTTTTTAACAAATTATTGTTGTTATTATATTCTTTTATTATTTAGCTAATTGGAAATTTTAGAAAAATTCAAATTGAGTCCAAACAAAACATTTTGTTTGGACCCAACATGAAAAAACTTCATTTAAATTTGGGGCATTTTGATGAAAGCCAAAGAGGACTAGATTCATAAAACTCAAAGGGAGAAGACTTTCCTTATAACCTTTAGCCCTACTGGTTATGGTATTCTTCTGGAAGACCAGGATGTGGCAAATGGTTTAAACTAATGTCTCCCTCATTACAGGAAAGTGTCCTACTCATTGAACTATGGGATTTCTTGGTATGAGAGTTTCTCAGTCTCTCCTGTTGAAGTTGTTCTTGGTCATTAAAGTAGGGACTTGATCCTGGGTCTCCCATGTACTGAGGAGTGCCCTAATTGCCAGGTTATACAGTCATTCTCATTCTCTTTACCTGGCCCAATGACTATCTGTTGTCATCATGAATGACTATGAATGATAACAGATTGTCATTGGGACAGGGACAGAGATTGTGAATGTCTCTGTATCCTGATCCTATTTATTTGTCTTTTGATGAGATTTTTACAAAATTCTTCCTTCTAGTGGGTGGTCCTTTTAGATTTTCCTGCGGAGAAAAAAGTAGAGGTGGAAAATTGAACTGAAAATCTCATTCCAGCATCATCAGATGATTTGTGAAGACAACTGGAGCATGGATCCAAAGACAGTGAACCCCATGGAGGCTGTACAGCAATATTCATGAACATCAAGAAGAAGTTTCTCTGAGAAGTCTGAGTAGAATATGGAGAGTAGGTTTTATTTTACAACTCTCCAGTTTAATGCACAATAAAATTATATGAATATTTCCTATAGGGTGAGCTTTATATTTTTTTTAAAATTGGGAGTTTGGGAGATTG
>NC_133775.1:41451822-41507379 GCF_003597395.2 Chelonoidis abingdonii | reverse complement strand
GCTCTATCCGGCAACTCCGAGGGTTCGGGCTAGTCTGGCCTGTGCGTTACCTTTAAAGTGGTTTCCAGAGAATGCAGTGGCACACCACCGGGGCCAGGGCAGCTCACTGTATGCCTTTCCCGCCCACACCGCAACCCGCTCCAGAAAGCACTGTGGCTCCTGTTGCGGGGGATGGGGGCTCCACGTGCGCTGCCTTGCGCGCCTCCAGGTACCTCCCCCAAGCTCCAATTGGCCGCGGTTCCTGCCCCAGCCAATGGGACTGATGGGATAGCGGAGCCTGGAGACACAGGACATGCTGGAGCCCTCACTCTGCCCCTGGAGCTGCAGGGAAGTGGTGCTGGTCGCTTCTGCAGAGCGGTGTGGGGTTCGCAGGGGGGGCAATCCCATGGGCAGGATCCAAAGTCCTGAGGGGCTGTAGTTTGCCCACCCCTGCCATAGAGGGAAATACCATAAAGATTGAAAGGTAGTAGTTAAAACAGGAGTTCTCATACTGGGCAGATGATTAGTTCAACTAATTTGGAATCTTGCCTCTTACTGTACTTGATGTTTTAGATAAGTGGCTCTCAACCTTTCCAGACTACTATACCCCTTTCAGGAATCTGATTTGTCTTGTCTACCTCCAAGTTCACCTCACTTAAAAACTACTTGCTTACAAAATCAGATCTAAAAATATGAAAATGTCACAGCACACTCTTACTGAAAAATTGTTTATTTTCTCATTTTTACCATATCATTATAAAATTAATCAATTGGAATATAAATATTGTACTTACATTTCAGTGTATAGTATACAGAGCAGTATAAACAAGTCATTGAATTAAATTATAGTTTGTACTGACTTCGCTAGTAGCCTTTTGTAAAACTAGGCAAATATCTAGATGAGTTGATGTACCATGGAAGACCTCTGAGTACTCCCAGGTGTACTTGTACCTCTGGTTGAGAACCACTGCTTTATATCTAAAGACCCAAACCTGTACCTGCATCCATGTGTGTAGATCTCCAAACTCAGAGTTTCCCATTGCCTTTAATGGGCTTCATATGTGTACAGGGATATTTATTTGCCATAAAATTAGCCAACCTCTTTTAAAGTCTGCTAGTTGACAAATTGAGACAATGTATTTCCCGGGTTGAACATATTATGCATGCAGCAGTATTTCCTTTTATTGATTCTGAATTTATTATCCTTTTAATTATTTTAGGACCCTGTTTTTTATGATAAAAAAAGTACAAAAAAAGATGACTGATCATTTTTCACATTCTTCTGAATTTCACATTTCTCAGTGAAGTCTCTACAAGTACTTCTCTTTCCCAGGCTGAACAATCCTACTGTTTGCAGCCATTGATATGTTTTACATCCCAACGTACCCCTGGCAATCTCTGAAAAGTTTCACAGAACAGCAGCAATCTGCAATACATTTCTTAAAGTAAAAGGACCAAAATTGTAGATGTGGGTACCATAGTTCAGAATCATTTCATCATAATATTATCAAAAAAAATTTCTATTTGTTTTTCAGTCTATATAACCATCGAACTTTATTTTCATAAACTGCTGATATACATTAGGGAGACATGTTCAACACTTAAGAAGATTCCTGATCCATAGCCTATTGAATTAATTGGGGTCCTTCCATAGACTTTAATGGGCTCTGGTTAGCCCCAAATCTTTCCTCAGAGGAACATGTCATTAGTAGCTTTTTTTTTCTTTCTTTTTTTTTTTTAATTTAACCTCTTACACAAAAATCAAATCAGACTAATTCTGCAAGCACCAAATCTCAGCCCCCTGAAGTCCAATGGCAAAACTTCCTGGATCTGGCCCTAAATTCTCTGACCTGGAATTGTGTCAAAAATAGAATGGCAACGTCAAAAAACATTACTAATGTAGAATCAGGAAAGAAACCGTTTTTATGGAATTTAAAAACCTTTTTTCTTCAGTTCTATTGTCTGTGCTCCTTTAATGTAGACTAAGAACCATTTCTTTGAAATAACTTCAAATGCTTTTTGTGTACTGCACAGAAATAATGGGAAACATTTGTTTTAGTGAAAATCATCTGCCTGGCATTTCAAGCAATGCTATTTATCTATGTCTTGTTACATACTGTCAGCAGAGGTTTATATAGCTGAAAGAGATACTGATTGGTTTTATGCTCCCTTGTGCAAGATAGCCCCAATCTGTGGTTACATTTGTGCACATTGCACCTTCTCAGTAGCTGTAATTTTATTTAGCATACTTAATTAGCTCAAAGTATTCTGGGAGACTACCTTATTTGCTAATGCTCTGCAGTAAGGACAAGGGAGGAGGAGGCTGTGGGGAGCCTTCAAAGTAAATATGTTTGTATTTAGTCTATAACTCTTCCTGTGTCTTATATTTAAACAAAAAGGGGGCAACCTTGTCTGCGAGACTTTTTAAAATTCCAATAAATAAGGGAACCCTGCATTTCGATCAGATGGGTATTTTCTATTGCCAGTTATTCTGCATAGTCACATGGTCAGATTCAGCAGTGGTGGAAGGATGTCTATAGATGGAGCCTCCACCGCCCCCCCATTATGTGGCGTGTATAAGAACCAGGCTGGATTGAAGACTCTCTGCTCAGAGCTGCACAGTGGCTGCTTGCACCTTAATTCCCTGGGGGTGCACTGTACTCTAAAGAGAGCAGGGAGATGAGAGCCCTTTCTCAGAGTTCTGGATTGCAGTTCAGACTGGCCACAAACTGTCCTCCAATAGTCTTGATGTGTTTAGCTTCCTCTGATCTATATCAGAGCATTACTAGCATTCTCAATTTGTGAGTGTTAGAGAGACAAGGCAAGGGGAGGTAGTGTCGTCTACTGGACCAAGTTCTGTTGGTGAAAGCGATAAGCTTTCAAGCTTAAACAGAGCTCTTCGTCAAGGCTTGTATCTCTAATACCCTGGGACCAACATAGCTACAACAATGTTGTGAGTGCGGTGATTTGGGGCCAATTTGAGGGAAATCTCATGAGAAAAACAAGCTCATCTCATTAATTTTGACTGAAATGCTTCAGTGACTAGAGAGACCACTGTCGCAGTTGTGCTTCAGGCATCTGGTTCACTCTGGGTGGAGAACAGCCTTGAAGCAAGTGCAGCTTTGAAACTGCAGCCTCACCAAAGTTCAGGAAGAGGGAATGAATGATGGAAAGGACTCAGGAGAAGCCCCATTTTCTGCAGGCTGGAAATAAAGGGAAGCTGCTAAAACCTGCTGTGGGGAACAAAGGGAAGTATGGGGCCCTGCGAGGGTGGAAATGGGTCTTGAAGGAGTAGGGGACTGAGGGAGCCTGCCTACGTGGAGCTGGGGTGTGAGGATGACTCTGTGCAGTAGAAGGAAGGGGAAGGAAAGTGGGGAATTAGGGAGCAGATGCATGGAGGAGCCAGAACCAGCACTCTTATTCACACATTTGGTAAGCTTTTAAGGTTCAGTAGTAACTGTCATGCATGCATTGGATTGAGGGCAGGGGGAGATTAAAAACAAATAAAGGACAGAACAAAAATGGGTTATTTTTAAACCCCTCATGACTTTTTGGGGTGGCTCTGACTCATAGTTTTTGAATGTTTGGAGTTAGCAAATATAGCTGTGCGGAAAATGTAATTCTCTTTTGCAGAGAATTTTGATATTTTAAAATTTGGAATTGTTCCAATTCAGAAAACAGAACACAACATGTTGATATTCCATGAGAGAATGGAAGCTTGGCTCTGAGAAGTCTGCCTGCTGGGCTCCCTCAGAGCCACACATTCTGGGAGCCTAAGGCTGCCAAGAAGCCATGAAGCTGGGAGCTTGCTGGCTGGCACTCCCAGGCCTCCAGTCATCCTGCCCAGTGCACTGATGGGGATCTGGGAAGCCCTTAGAGCCCCTCTGTTAGCTCATTTGTGAGATGCCTGTCCTTATCACCAAGTACAAGAGGGGAAATACAGGTGCTCAATAGTCACTCAGAATGACTAGTCTATTTAGTGGGAGATTGTCATGTATATCTTTAAAAAACTCTTCACTTGGCTCCAGCTGGTGCTACCTGTAATTAGGGGGAAAATATTACTCAAATAAATTAAGCTTGGAGTTCAAATTAATTTTACAAACTGTGTTGCAATATTGGAATTTTGTCTTTCTCCTGTAAGGGTGGGTACAAGCAGGGCCAGCTCACAACATTTTGGCACCTGAGACAGGGAGCTCAAATGACGCCCCCATGTCCCCTCGCTGGGACCAAAACTTTGAAAGGTCTCAATTCTGCCTTTTTCCTGTTCTACTCCTCTCATGGTACTGCTCTGCTACCTACCCCAATAAAGGAGAACTAACAACTTAAAATACCTTGTTCAAAAATTTTAAGTAACACTTAACTTTCAAACACCTGAACAGCAAATGTAACTTTTCTTGTCTGCATGGTAAACACTGGCATTTTTATCTGTTTGAATAATAAAAATGGTGCTTTCCATGCCTTCTTGGTTGCAAAGATTTGAACTGCTTCCTGAAGGTCCACAGTCTGGGCCAGCTCATGCTCTGTTGAGACAGTTGCAACGCCGACCAGCCTCTCCTGTGTCATTGTGGAGCGTAGATGTATTTTTATGAACTTCAGCTTGGAGAAGCTGCATTCTCCACTGGCAACTGTTACAGGAAGTATAAGAAGTATGTGCAGAGCAACAAAAGCATTTGGAAAGAGGGTGGTCATCTTATTTGCACACATATATTCCAGAACAGCTTTTGGAGTCGATCCTACTGAAATGTATCTTGAAATAGCTTTCAGTTCATCACCCAATTCACTTGTATCAATATCACGCATGTCATCATGTGTCAACACTGTCTCTAGTGCCCTGCATTGCTGGTGTAGGTCTTCTTCAGGTATAGTGAGGAGTTTTGGAATATCATACAACAGGGGTGGGCAACCTATGGCACGCGTGCCGAAGGCGGCACATGCGCTGATTTTCAGTGACACTCACACTGCCTGGGTCCTGGCCACTGGTCTGGGAGGCTCTGCACTTTCATTTAATTTTAAATGAAGCTTCTTAAATATTTTGAAACCTTATTTACTTTACATACAATAGTTTAATTATATATTATAGACTTACAGAAAGAGACCTTCTAAAAATATTAAAATGTATTACCAGCACGCGAGACCTTAGATTAGAGTGAATAAATGAAGACTCGGCACACCACTTCTGAAAGGTTGCCGACTCCTGTCATACAACATCCCAAATATACTACTGTATTCCTTGAGCTGCATGAAACGTTCTTCAACTGACTGTATTGCATAATCTAGCACCTGGTTAAAGAATTCAACTTTGAATTGTTGTTTGGGGTCTCTTATGGAATTATCCCATGCCTCGTAATCAAAATGTCTTCTTCGGTGACTCCTGTATTCTTGAATGGGTGGGAAAATAGCTTCAGTGTGAAGTTCCTCTCCCAACTTCTGTGCACTCTTCAGAATGTTTTGAAATCCCTCATCTGACTGGTAAGACTGTAGGTATGACTTTGCTTTGTCCAATTGTTCCATTGCTCCAGATATATTAAGGGCAACACCTTGGAGTCTCTTGCTTATAACATTTATTTCAAACAGTATGTCATGCCACAACACTAAGCCACACAGAAGTTTGAAGTTATGTATGTTTCTGATGATTCCATTTCCCTCTGCCACTGTTCTCCCATGAACAGTTCCTGTCATAGCATTATCCTCCATAATGGCAACTATGGCATCATCTATCTTCCCAATTTGGTGTTTGATAGGCTTTATCGCCTCCACTCGACTTTCCCATTGTGTGGCACTCAGTGGTTTCAGTGTCAGAGAGGATGTTCCCAGATGTTGCTTCAAAATTTGCCATCGATGAGTTGATACAGAGAAAAATACATAGATGCTTTGAATTACATTAAAAAATTCAGCAGCCTCACTAGAAGCTGATGCTGCATTACTGACCACCAAGTTCAGTGAATGAGAACTGCATGGGACAAAAAAAGCTCGAGGGTTTAACTCTCGGATCCGTGTCTGCACTCCTCTGTTCTTTCCTCTCATGTTGGCACCATTGTTGTAGCCCTGACCTCTCATGTCAGCTATCACAATTCCCGTATCTTCCAGCTTTTTAAGAAGCACATTTGTCATACCAGCTCCTGTAGTATCATCAATGTCAATAAATTCTAGAAAATGCTCTCTGACAGTCACCATTGCAGGGACATTTTCACTAGGTTCTGTTGTTGTTACAAAACGCACCATTAAAGTCATTTGTTCCATATGGCTGATGTCAGGTGTGCAGTCCAGAATAACAGAGTAATATCTTGCTGATCTGCCACAATCTTTTGTTTGACTTTTGTTGCCAGTAACTGTATGATCTCATTTTGAATTGTTTTTCCAAGGTAGTGGTGTGTGTATATTTCTTGGGTGATGACTCTTCTTAGATGCTCTTGGAGTACAGCATCAAACTCAGCCATCAACTCCACAATTTTAAGGAAGTTTCCATTGTTTGGCACATACAGCTGATCTGAAGTGCCACACAGTGCTAGGTTTTTTGGATAGCAAGCATTCTCACAGTGGCAATGAGCCTTTTCTGAACATTTTGCCAGTAAAGAGACTTTGATGCAATCTTTTCCTGATGTTGATCATCTATGGTGGCCTTTAACCTTAGTCTCATCTCAATCTCTTTCCATGTATGGAATTGTCTCTGGTGATTTGCTGCCTTCTCATGGCATGCTAGATTTCTAGCCAGATTTTTCCAGTCCTTTGTTCCTTTAGAACCCATTGTGGCTGGAACATAAGAGTGGAAGAGTTTGCAACAAAAACAGTATGCAGCATTCTGGGTTTTTGAGTTCATAAGCCAGGGCCTGTCTACTTTGTCACCACTGGGGATTTCACACCAGTAATGTGTTGGATGGAAACTTCTATTTTCATTGTCTTTGGGGAACATGAAGTTTTTCACTTGCTGTGGCCCATGCAGTACAAGGAAGTCTCTCAGGCTACTGCTCAAGTGGGTCCACAGTCCTGGATCATGTAGACTTACAGAACTAAACTCAGCAGCAGCTGTTTCTTGCACCTCCACCACACGCTTCTCTGATCTATACTTTTCTTCAGGAATGTGCATGTTACGTGCATTTAAGATGGAGATATGGATGCTGTGGTAGCTGCCAGGTCACCTGCACTCTGACTAACTGGAAGACCAGGCATCTCCTTACCACTCACATCCTCACTACGGCTAGAAGACTCACCGTGAACATTTGTGTCTGTGTATCTCAGGAGAGCTCCTTCCTGCTTAGATAGAAAAGCTTCCTTTGCTTTTTTCTTTTTCTGAATGCTGCCCCAGAGGGGTGTTTTCTTCTTTCACTCATGACTGCTGTTCTATACCAGCTACAACACTCTCAACACTCAGTTGAAGGGGACAAATAAGCAGGCTGGTAGCAAGGCCTCAGTGAGGGAAGATATCAGCGTCTTAAGGGCCTAACTGGCTCCTATTACTTTAGTTGAGTAGCTGTTCTCCTAAAGTGGGTTCAGGGAAGCGGCAGGAAACAGAAAGCTCCCTGAGAAGCTGGTGTTAATCAGTCCAGGCTCCTGGAGGTGCTAGAGAAGTATGTAAGAGGCTCCTCCTACTCTTTCTCTCTGCAGCTCCTGCTGCTTCCTGTTATTCCCTCTCACCTTTTCTCCTTCCTGCCTGTTATGTCTCTTGTGCCCTCCTTACACCAGCACAGCACTTCACCATCTCTGTGCATCTAGAGCAGAGAGAATACATATGCACCAGCAGCAGACACAGTTTTATACACTCTGGGTCCTAATGGCACCTTCTCCCCCGCCATGTCTGGCACCTGAGGTGGCTGCCTCAGTTCACCTCATGGTAGGGCCGGCCCTGAAAGTAGCTGAAAGGGCTCCAAGAACTAATAAAGTGGAGTTTCTCTGAGTTCTTGTTACTGTACTGCTTTGTCAGAAGAGAACATGGTATAGCAATACACTATTAAAAAGTAGAGCACTGACAGCAGAGCATTGTCTGTATTCTTGCTGTGCATTGGGCTGCGATTTTTCATTTCATGCATCATCATTCAGAGCTTGCTGGTATAATTCCATGAAGTCAGTACATATCCTTAACAAAAAGGAGAAAGAGCAATACATTTTTGTTGTTGTTGTTTTGAAAGCTGGACACATTTGCATAAATTTCATTTTTCATTTTCTACCTGCTGGTAAAGTCTGTTGGAAAAACTTAAGTTATTTAGAGTATTTTTCTCCATTATTAATTTGGTACACATTTTGTTTCATTATATATATTTTTTGTCCCTTCAGTCAAGAACAAAAGTAGCTCTGTCTTCAAAGTAGGGTCTTATGGTAGTCTATGTGAAATCACTGGGCTGGGCCTCATCTAGTGTGAAAAATTTAAATGAAGTAAATTGCCCATCAAATGTCAACTATGACCTGTAAATTCTTCTTAAACTTTGGAGAAGTTTTGATCCAGAGGTGCAATGGAATTTCTGAACATGTTGGCCCATATTCTCTCTTGTAATCCAGCCCCTTTATGCTGCTCAGGCAGCACAGAGGGACCAGAAACTGGCCAGCTGTCCTTAGCTGAGATGTCTTCCAGTGTGGTGGAGTCATCAGTTAGTGCAGAATGGTCATAGCTGGTTGCTCAAATGTAGAGGGTGTCTTCAGGGAGTGGCAGGAGCACTGCTGCATTGCAGTTTATTCTCAGATGGTAGAAGGCAACTTAGAGGAACTGTGTGTTTAGATCAGTCTCAAACCTGCTACAAACTATGTCAAAGTCAGTGGAGACAGTACTGGCTCCTTTGCAGCCCCGTATCCCGTTGAGCCCAGCTGACAATCTTGGTCATATGTCTAGGCATATTGGACATTAATCTCATTTCAGCACTAGGGTATAGTTGATCAGACAACAAAATGACCAGTCACATAGCATCATCTTGTATTTGCTTAAAAGATCAGATAGTATTTGTATGGAAACTTACATTTTTAAAGCAAATACAATGCCCTGAGCTTTTCAGCTTACATTCCAGTCTTTCCTTAATACTGCCCACTTAGGGATAAGCAAAATTACTTGTGGAACTTGGGCATTGGATTCCATATAACATAGTTTTCCTTGTAAATTTTTGGAGAAGATAACTGTTCCGCAGCTTTGAGACTGCATGTAGAAAATGATTATGTGATCTAAAGCAACCTATAATGTTTCACATTCACATCTCGGGATATGGTTAATAAATGTACACTGCAGCACACTAAGTATCTTTCAGTTTGGTCAAACTTCCACTCCACATACCCAAAACAAATGTTATCAGGAAGTATGAATGATTAAAAAGTAAAGGTTTACTAAGGATCACACAGCAGTCAATCTGATATGAAGTGTGGCTTACCAAGACTCCAAATACTGTATTAGACAATATGGCTAACACAGTCAGTGCCATAATTGATGCCTATAGATAAACACCAGTCTTTGTATGCTAATTATATGCGATAACATCCTGAGTGATAAAAAAAAAAAAAAACACTGCTGGAAACATGTTAGGAGTATCATACAGGAGATGTGGACATATTCTGTCAGAACAAAAATAATCATGATTCAGCACCCAGAAGAAAACAATGTGTCAGAATATTACCTTAACAAATATTTTAGCACATTAGAAGTGACAATTCCATGTCCAGTACTACTTGTGTGCTTTGGAGGCTTTTGAAAGAGCAACAATTCATACATTGCATACAGCACACCAGGACACTATCAAGCACAAATAAAAGAGATACTTTTCTTCGCTTTCAGTCTTATTTAATCAACATTCTCAGCCTATTTTAAACTAAGTGCCCAAGAAGTCAGTGAGAGAAATGTATGATTCTTTTGTCTTCACTTGTTCAACAACTGCTTTTCTTCCTGTAAGACAGAAGATGGAAAGGCAATCTAAGATGGCGACAGACGCTTATATACGTGAAAAAATTTACATCCTTTTTCCAGATTCAATGACATTGCTTGACTAACATGCTATAGACAGAACGGATTCTACCCTTCCACTTAGTCATGAAATAAATCCTTGTAAAGATGTTCCTAAGAAATTCAGGATACTGTGTTGTCCTCTGTGATCTCTCATGACAAAATGTGTTTCTCAGGGAGCATCAAAGCAGGCAAAAAGACTAGTGGAGCAAAAATAGACATAATGATAGTGCCAAGGCCAGAAGCAGCACCCAAAATTGCTAGTACTCCTATGTTTCAGTAATAAACACCATATGGCTAACTTAGACCTTTCTTAATATCCAAATGTAGAGCAAGATCATCCAGGCAAATTTAATTTGTTTCTATATTGGTAGATGGATATTTCTATTAAAAAGGACCGTGTTAGGAACTGGGAAGTCATCCATAGCCCTATTTTGATTTTGAGCTGTACTTGATATATAGAGAGTATAGCTTTAGTGTTGTTTGCCTTGCTAATGGTGGCAATGTAATAGATATCTTTTCGTGACAATTTATCTGAATGGGATGCAGGAGCTCAGCACTTCTGAAAATATTCCATTTATTTAGGTGCCCAGATATGGATTCATGAGCCCAATAATGGTGGTCTGCTAGTTAAAAAACTTGCATTTTGGGCAAGGTTGAGAAGGTGGTGGCAGGAAAATATATTCTGCAGTATCCAGGGCTCCATGATTTCCTTATTCCTTTCATTCAGGTTTGTGCTGGCCCCCTTGGTTGAAGGTGTCTTTTGTGTGATGGACAAAAATTGTTCATATTGGTTGCTTCAAAATCTATCAGCACTCTCTGATACTGTTGACTGGGGTGGTTTAATTGACTGGAGACTGTAGGCCCCAGAGAATGGAATTAATTTTTGCCCTTTTTTTTTTTTTTTCTGTCAATGACATCCCAAAGAATATGGTGGGTAATGGCTCCTCAGTCTGCAAGTCACCCTTTTTGCCCCACTCCTCTGTCGCCACAAACATGCATGTATGACTGTTGGGGAGACAGCTGGGCTCTGAAGTGGCATCACTGTGTGCTGATAACACTTAGATACATGTCTTTGTTTCATTGGAACTAGACAGTACAATGTGTCTACTTTTTTAGTGTCTTGTCAAGACAGGGAACTAGATAAAAAGGAGACTTGATCCTGAGACATAAACGCTACTAATTGGTTGAGGGAAGTAACCAAAGATAATTGCAGGAATGGTGCTTGCTCCAGTTACTGAGGGTTCAGTTTAGACATGTACTAGATTTCAATTGCTCCCAAAGCCTCAGTCCACAGTGGTGGACACGTTAGTGTTTTCTCCGTCTGCACTTGGCTCCCTGGTTATATGCATTTTTTCTCAGATGTGGACCTTGCCAGTAACATGCATGGCTTTGTGATTCCCCGCTGGCCCTCTTCACTTCTCCCTAGGATTGCATTATGGTAACATGCTATATGGGGCTGCAGCTTTTCCTGAAGACCACTCAGAATCTGGGGCCTGTGCAAAACAGAACAAATTACACAAGTCCTCTGTATATTGCATTAGCTGTAATTCAAACCAGTTATAGTAATCTTTTAAAGCTTTCCCTGCCTGGGAAGGTCTCTCATCCCATGCACTGCAGTGATGGATCTTCACTACATCATCTCTAGATTTGAATATCTGTAGCTGCTAGTTGGACGTTCTCAATGTAGGTCTCTTAACTTTCTATGCTGGTCTGTGATCTGAGTTTGTGGGCCTACAGGGTGTGATGCAAAGTATATCTGCTTACTCATTGCAGTGTAGTAGGGTTATTATTGGGTGGAAATTCCATCCCCACCCCCATATCTTTATCATGTACCTTTTAAATTGACTTATATAAAGCTACAACAATTTACAACAGCTGAGGATCTGCCCCTTACAGTAGTAATGGATGCATTCTTTAAGTTATAAAATTAATAAAAGTGCTACTTATTCTGCCTGGAGGTCATCTGGAGCCATTATATTTTTAGCTGAGGAATCCAATGTTTTTTATTAACTGGCCGCAGACTTGATACAGTGTGAAAGAAGCACATCCTTCTCTTCTTCTTCCAGAAGATAAGCTACCTTCATAAGAATGCTAGCTTCTGGAGCGAGATGGAGCAGGACAAGAAATTGAGTTTGTCTGCCATATGTCACAACCATCCTTATCTTAGCAATAGTAGGAGGCTCATAAAAATGACACTAATGAAAAGTGACGTTTAAAATTAGCTATTGTCTCTAGGAAGATCAAACTACTGCCCAAACTACTGCCATAACAGCAAATCTTAGTGAACTAAAACTTTATTTCATTACCTGAGTGTCAATTAATTTAACACTCATGACAAACTGATGATCTGACATTCAGTTTCCTTGGAAAAATAGAAGTGAAATATTTAAAGTGTGTTAGCTTGGAAGAAATATGACATGTAATATTTTTAGTAGAGTGCCACACAATAAAAATATGCAACTGAATTCCATTTATAGCACTTATTTCTTCAGGGTTATTTAAGTAAAAATACTTTGGTAATACTTTATATTCAACCATAAGAAAGCAAGCACAAGTAAGTCTGAAAACTAGAGTCCAAATTCAGCCCTCTGTTACACTAATATAAATGTAGAAGAATTTAATTGAAACCAGTTGTTACTCCTGATTTACACCAGTATAAGTGATGATAGAGTTTGGCTTCAACTAACCAAAAAAGGATATGCCCTGTTATTGCTCATTTAACATCTTCTGTTTCATTACCATAATAACTTAATTAAAACTAATTGTCCTACACTGCATTTATATACAGTATTGTTCTATCTTTCCTTAGTAGTACAGTATTATATGTTCAGTGAAATTTTGCAATATATTCAGATGATAAAACACAAATAGTCCCAAGGTCATTCACAGACGTTTGAAATAAAAGTTTTAAATTTTGTTTCCCTAAATGATTAGCTAAAATGCAAATTTTGGAACTCTAGGAAATTTAATAAGAAAGGCAACTGGATCTATCCTGAGGCCTTTCATTTAAGAACTCTATTTCAAATCATTTGTAAAATCATTAGGGTGTTAAAAACATGCAACATACATTTAAAACAATTATGTCACATTTGTAAAATCTAAGCACTAACTTTTACAGGTTACAGCAACTTATGATAATCTATTTTCAAATCATAACGTCTTTGCTGTCAAAAGCTTTCTAAGTATGTATCATTTGGATGAAAAGTCCTTGTTGTAAATCTTATCTTCAATATTACCAAAGAGTTTTTCAGTTTTCCAGTGGTAATAAGGCAACTAGTTATCATAATGGCACAATGACACAAATGCCATTATGCTGAGAACGTGATAAAAATGATTGTTACATCTTATGAACAAGAAGACATTTGTATCAGTTGAATGTATATTTAGGATACCAAACATCCTATAATTCTTATTCTTATTTCTGTAAGATGACTACTGCTAACAATCAAGGATATAGACCTTACTATGGCAGATGTGTCTAGCATCCGATCCAGTGATGAGCAGACATTAGATGATTAATATGGCACACCTTGTATTGGTATAGTGAGCTCATGGTACCAAAGTCACAAGGACACTACTGCTGATCATATTCTCCTATGAACATGTCCAGAATCTCTTTCAGTTTGGCATAATGTTTTCTTAACAGAGGCTTTTAAAAACCTAGCTGTGTGTTTGAAGTTGCCCTGTTTGACCGTTAAGAAGAGAATAACACTTTCCAACAGAGAAATCTCTAGGTAGTTTGGGGGATGTAAAAAGTTTCAGTTTGTGTCTCCAATAATCTCTCAATGGAAATCAAGTTGCAAGGCAAAGACAGAGGAGACACAGATCCTCTTCTCACTCATCCTTACAAGTCATGTACTTTGAACAGAAAACAAATTTTGAATGCACCCAACTTGCTGAAACTCAACGGTTTCTTTACTCTAAAGATGGGCAGGAGCCTTCTGTTCTATTTCTAATGTCTTCCCATTGCAAGATGAGTATAACATGACATTATGTGCATTCAGTTCAAAATCAGGAGTGTGTGGGGACTCAAAAATTAACCTAAAGGGCATCTTTCTAAAAATGGTAGCCCTTAAGATATTTACATTTTTATTTTATTGTAAGAATTATTTTGCAGTGCCATATAGTAGAAGGCTGAATATAACTAAGTTGTTCAGTAAGCCACTGCTTTAGCAGGGCAATAACTGACATATAAAAAACTGTCCAAAAACACGAGTGCACTTTATACAATGCTGGATGTTGTAGAATTTATTTAGATTAGCACTGCTATGAAAGAATTCTCACATTGTCAACACCATAGCTTGGCTGGTAGATTGCTGCACAGTCGCAGCCCAATCAACTCCAGTTGTGAGGGTGCTCTGCATTCATGGGAATTGGGACATCAGTGTGGAAAACAAAATTTCAACTTCATGTTCTCTGTGTCCAGGGCACACAAACAGGTAAGACGACTACCCCCTGAGGGCACAATCCTGTTCCCAATGACAACAATGGAAGTTTTGCCATTGATTTCAATAGGAGGAAGATCAGGCCCCAGGAGAGGGGACAGCCTAGATGTAGTGGAGAATCTGCCCCAGCTTCTGTTGGACACAGCAGAGCAAAAGGGCTGTCAGGGAGCAAATAATAGCTCCCTGATTCTCTGCCCTAGCCGCACCCTCAGTACAGGGTTGAACAGCATAGGGTATTCTATAACTTCTGCCAGGTGAGGATAGTCCTCTTGGGATCATGCACCAGCTAGGGATATCCAGAGTGCACCCTGATCTGCCCATTCCTCTTCCTACCCCAACACATCCCGCTAATACTTTTGGCATATGCCTTGTGTCAGACACTCTGTGAAAGAAGGTGTCATGTCAGAAGCTGTCACACCTCTCCCCCATTCCTCTGCACCAAATAACTAGCCCTATGTGTCATTTACACTATGTTCAAAGTGAGTGTAAAAATGTTACCAAATCAGAGTGATTGGGTTTTTCATTCATTTATCATAGCTGTGACAACACAAGGTAACAGGCAGTGTTGAATTGGGCCTAGTGGTGTTGCACCTGTTTAATACTTGTGTAACCGAGATTCAGACTGGACCATTGTGTGTGAAGCATGACTCCCAATGCTTCTTATTTTCTACTCTATGAACTTAGGCTATGTCTACACTTGCACTTTTGTCAGTAAAACGTTTGTCAGTCAAGTGTGAAAAAAACACACGCCTGACCGATAAAAGTTTCACAGACAAAAGTGTCAATGTGGACAGTGCTATGTTGGTGGGAGATGTGTTCCTGCAAACATAGTTACCACTGTTCGTTAGGGCTGGTTTAATTATTCCAGTGGAAGAGCTCTCTCCTCATTGGCATAGTGACTTCTCTTAGGGCTGTGAACAATCCACACCCTTAAGAGACATAAGTATGCCAACCTAATAACCAGTTTAGACTGTGCTAGGTCAATGGAAACGTTCTTTTGACCTAACTACTGTCTGTGTGGGAGGTGGATTACCTACAGTGATGGGAGAACCCCTCCCATCGGCATAGGTAGTTTCTACACTGAAGCACTACAGTGGAACAGCTGCAGTGTTGTAGTAGTTTAAGTACAGCCATACCTTTAACTTTGTCTTTACCAGCAGCAGATCTGTTCTTAGGTTTAAATACATATTCAAACTGACATTGTTTGAGTCTGGTATTTTTGTAGACCCTTAGATTTAACCAACTATCAACTGGTTTTGTTTGGTTAGTTGTTATTTATAATTCTATGGTCTGTGCAAAGGAAACTGACTTGTTACAAATAACTTGCAGTTCTGCTAACTGTTATGTCCTGGGACATGGATGGTCTGGCCTAAGGGTCAAAGAGGAGTCATGTCTAATGGGCGGTGCAGGTGTCCAGGTTGGGGTACAAAGCTAGGGGTTGGCACCAGAGTTAAAGGTGGGAGGGATAGCTCAGTGGTTTGAGCATTGGCCTGCTAAACCAGGATTGAGTTCAATCCTTGAGGGGACCACTTAGGGATGTGGGGCAAAATCAGTACTTGGTCTTGCTAGTGAAGGCAGGGGGCTAGACTTAAGGACCCTTTGGGGTCCCTACCAGTTCTAGGAGATAGGTATATCTCAAAGTGAGAAGTTGCCAGAGTCAGAGCTGTGGGTCAAAGCTGAGGTCAGATATCAAATGCCACAGCCAGTGTCAAGCAGGGGCCAGGTAAGAAGTCAGAGGCTGGGGTCAGAGCCAGGACTGGTCACTGAGGATTAGAGGTAAGATGTAAGGGCAGGAGGAAAGGAAAGGATCAAGCACAGAGCAGGAATATGGTTGGAACAGGAGCAAAGGGAGGAATAAGACAGGAACCAAGAACAAGGTTGGGTGCTGGAGGCAGACATGAGTTGGGTCTAATGCCACCACAATCACCTTGTTGCTCAGACAAACTACTTGTTTCCCCACTGGCTTACATAGTGTAGCTGGACCAGTCAGCAGAGCTGGGCAATCCTCCAATCAGAGCTTCCTTGGCTGGGGCTATATCCCTAGTAGCTTCCCAGCTCATCTGGGTGGGGATATGGCAGCTGTGGGGGAACTCCCAAGTCTGTCTTCAAGACCCTGAACATCACATTAACACACTGAAGAACTGCATTTCACACAGGCAAAAGAAGAAAATTATTATAAAATAGTCTTTTTTCATAAAATAGTCTATTTTTATAAAATAGTCAAGTATTTTAAGGATGATCCAATAGTTAGGATGCTGGCCTGGGTTTCAGAAGATTCAGGTTCAGTTACCTGCTGCACCACAGACTGTGTGAATGTGGGCAAGTCACTTAATGTCTCTGTTCCTCTGTTACCCACCTGTGAAATGGATACAATAGTACTTTCATATCTTATGAGGTTGTTTTAAGGATAAGTACATTAAAGATTGTAAAGTGTTCAGATACTATGGTAATGGGTGAAAAATATCAGCAAAGATTGATATTAAGTGGAAATACGGGCCTGATTCTGATCTCACAGTTTAGCAAGTCAGCACTAACTCCATTGGCATCAATGGTGTTCAGCTGGGGTATATGTGAGCTCATATTCAGAGCCAGGAAGATTAAAACTGATGGATGCTGATGGATATGCAATGATGCCAATGTCCCACAGGTAATGGATTTTCTAAATGTGACAGCCTTAAAGGAGAGGAATCTTGCATGCTCCATCATAGTTATAATTATATGATCTGATCTTTTCCCACTTTATGTTGTCTGAAAAGTTTAATCCAAGACAGTTCTCAGATTTACATTGAAGATCAATTAATTTGCAAAACTTCTTTACATGGATTCGATTAGTGTATAATAGATGTATAAGACAGTGATTCAACTTCAGTAAATGTGTTCCAATTAGAGGTGTCAGAATTGGTCAAGTTTTTGGTTCACACAGGTTCTGCAAACTACTTTTTACTTGAGCATCATTAATTTTCTTCATGAGTAAGGACTGCAGCAGGATGGGACCCACTAAGTCAAAATATTGCCTCTTTCTTACAATGTTAGTCATGGTATTTGACAGGTTTAAATTGTATTTGTAATAAAATACTGCATTTCTAAAGGTTCTCGGTATGATAAAATTATCTAAAAATGAGCAGCTCTATTACACTAACTGAAGAAATGCCATTTGTGTTTCATACAGGATTATAAAGAACAGCACAAACAGAGATTTTAAAATGCCAATTATGAATATTTTTCACTTTTATTGGAAAGATGGGTTTGTAAAATCAAAGGCTGGTCATGTATCTTAAGCCTAAATTGTATAATGTTGCTCTTGAAATTGTATTAAAATTCCTTGATGTTATTAGTAGAGTTGGATAGAAACCATAAAAGGTCTAGTCAGATGCTAATTTTTTAAATTACCTTGGGTTATTGGTTCTTTATTTTTTTATTTAGTATATGTGCCAATACCTCTCTGTTCTATTTTGTGAATTTTTAAAGTGACCTTTTAAAGACCCAGCCTTTTGTTAGCTGGGGATCAATTCAAGTTAAGAATATTTGCCATCTGCCTCTAAACTGAAGGAGGGGCAGAAAAACCAGGAGGCTCCCATTTTTAGCAGAGAAATAGATTCTCCCCCCACATCCTAGGAATACATCCACACTGTTTATTCCTCCATACAAGAATGTGCTGAATTAATCAAAGTAAAATTCTGAACATCCTTCCTTAAGAAACCAATGTCGTACTGCCAGATAAAAGTTTCTCAATAGCATTTATCTGCAGCAGTTTGATATCTGTGGGCCAGATTTTGTCTGGCTCTTATATGGGTGAATAATTATGGCAGCAATGGGAGAAACTTAGTCAGACATAACAAGGAGTCTTCCCCTTCATTTTCTGTCTCTCTGCCTGGCCAGGTGTGTATAAGTTCATCATTGTGATATCTGAGTGTCTTCATGGCCCATGTAAGGGCCGGGCAGAATTGCAGTCCTTGCACCCAGCTAAGTTCAGAGACTGTTATATCCCTACTTCCCCAAGGATGAACAGTGTCTGAAAAGAGGTGTTGAAAAGAAGTAGCGCTATGACTTCCCCATCAGCCTGAGGAGCAGGACTGGCACAACATACGCAAGTAAGCTGTCTCTCCTGAGCAGTTATACTGTCCCTGTGAGACCAGGAATCCAGCGAGAGGAATGTCCACCTAGTTTCCCTGGCTGTAGGTTGGCCCCTCACACATTCCCAGAATACTGGACATTTTGGCAGTTCAGAGAATGTCATGGACACGCCCACACCGATGTAACCTTGCGTACACGGTGGGTATGAGTTCACACTGCATGGAGGATGCCGTTTTCAAGTATGTGTCTCTCTGCCCCCGCCGGTGCAACTTTGAGCTTACGCTGGCGGTTCAGAGTTGTGCATGCTTCAAAATGGCATCCCTCATCTGATACAGGACAAAAACACATCTGGTTTTGTCTCAGTACCAGATGGGGGACAAACTACCAAAAAAGAGGGCTGTCTGGTTGAAAACTGAACAAATGGCCTGCCGACCCTAGGGTGGTGCAGCTCTGTAGCACTCCCTTCTTTGTCTGTGTTTAAATAGCATGCTATTACCCTTTAGGGACAGTCGACTAACCTTGAGGCACTTGAGAAACACAGAGGCATAGGACACTGAGGTGGGAAGTATAACTGTGTTGTGGTCTCAGAAGGTCCTCAGGTGGAAAAGTAAATGACTGCAGGCACTGCCTGAGATTTCAAACACTGAAAGAGAGAGCTCCAGGTCTACAATGTATCCCTTTACATGGGACTCACCTTCATATCTGTTCTTAAAAAGGAATCATGGAAATTAGAGATGAAAATAGAGGGCCAGGGAAAGATTGTCCTCTAGCATATTTTCTATTTCTTTGTTCATGGTGGTTTACTCTTAGAATTAATAAGCAATTAGCTTTCACCACCACCACTCTTGGAGGACTTTTCTACAGTCTAGTAGCTTTCAGTACATTTCCTGTGATACTCAAATTATTTCTCTCTCTCTCTTACTCCTAATTAATAAACCTAAATGAATCTTCAAACTGATAGATGTTTTCACCATTTAAATGCCACTTTGGATTTCCTATACATCTATAGTTTAAAAGATTTCAGAAACCAGTTTATGTTGTGCTTTTGTAGACTTTCTGCTCTAAAATTAGACAATACTTCAAATTCTGAATGGAAGACACAAGTGATAAGTTAGTTTATTTTACTGGTTTTAAGGTGTGCCCATCTTAGTAACCTTTACAAGTCTGATTCTTCTCCCATTGACATATATGGAAAAATTCTCTTTGACTTCAGTAGAACAGAATTAGGCCATAGGTCCCTATACAGTTTTTATATGAGGCCTAATTTGTATACAAAAAATGAACATGGACCCATGGCCAAGTTCAGTTCTACTGAAAACAAATGGGAATTTGGCCATTGATTCTGCTCCCATTGACATAAGACCTCAAAGATTACTAGAATGGACTCACCTTAAAACCAGTAAAACAACCTAAATCATTTTCATTTGTGCCTTCCATCATATATTTCTATGAACTAGTGAGCAGGGTCACTCCGAAACAAATGCTCTTGTTGACAAATCTAAACTCTTGAAAACAGTCTCCACCCCACACATCTCAGAGAAAAGCTTGAGTAAGCTGATGGGCTTCACACCAGGCTTTGAATGGCAGTCAACTCTCACTTTGCTACACTAATAGCCAATTCCAAGGTTGATGGCCTTTCACTAACAGTGTTCTGCCTCATGATGTTCAGATTCATAACCTCTTAGCACAAGGGTACCAACTGCTCTAAATCATCCAGACATAAATAGGAACTTGTGCCTTCTTTGGAGAACTGGTGCAATATGCCGTGTCCAAAAATCTAACTGACAGGTGTCTTGGTCATTGGAAGACTCCAAATGGTAGCAGAGTTGCTCTGCTGTCATCTTCTCAATACTTTGTCCAAAACTGAGAGGCTAAAATCATGATGTGATCTTGGTCTTATCTTTGTCAACATCACAAAATTGCTGCAGACATATAATTGGCAGCTTCTGTTCAACAGACCCGGGAAATCAAATGCCAGGGATATTCCACTTTAATATTTAGTGAGAGTGCTTTCTGAGAAAGCTTGCATAAGACCTATTCATAGTATACATGGCTTCAGCTAGCTTTATTGTCCCTCAATTTCATAAGCATCAAATTAATGCCAAACAAACAAAAAAAAACTAAAAGAAAAGTATTTCTAATCTGTTAATAGCAATTGGTAAAACAAAATGAGCCTCACATTCTTCTTTTTCTCATTAATTCGTCTACTATATCAGTGCTTACAGTATACATGAGAAATGGCTGCTTGAGATCCATACACTTACAAAAGAGGTCAGGAAAAAAATCCAAACTATTCTGTTAACCTATGTAAGAACATAAAGAAGAGGAAAAGGATGTGTGCGCACGTGCATGCATGTATATGTGTAGAAAGGATAAGTAAATGTTTGAACAGAGCACTTAAGGTTTAGACACACTTAATTATTTTTAGTCGCACACATTCTTGGAAGTCAGTCTCTTCAATACAAGAACAGATTTCATTCAGCTAAATCACCAGTCTAATTCGACAGAAGTAAATAAATCTACAAGATGGTTTCATAAATCTCATTTAATAAAGCCCAAATGCACACTGAGGTTTTGGGCCTGTGTAAAACAGGGAATTCCTTCCTTTTCAGGAGAGGAAGAGGCACCAGGAAACTGGCAAGGTATTTTGAGAGACTTGCTGAAAGAAAGATGCTTTTTCACACACATCATCAAAGAGAAGGCTTCGCTGTCTTCTCCTCTGCTGCAGAAAAAGGAAAGGTAAGAGACCATTTAATTTTCCCCTCTGAAGCATGGTATACCAGAATATATTTGAATCACAACACAATTTTGTCTTACCTGTTGCAACTGAGTCAAGTTCATTCCTAAATCTGTCACTTCCTTGTGTATATACAGATACATTTTAGGAACAAAAGATGTGGAATAGTGTGTGTGTTTGTGTTGGGGGTCGGGGAACTGATGGATTTATTTTCCTTTTTATTTTGAAATTTGTTTTTCAACTAATATAAGGCAAGGTCTTGATGCTTAATAAAAGATATTGTAGCTCACCTAAATGCCAAAAAAGCATACAAAGGCAGAAAAGACATTTCCTGTGGTCACATCTTCAGATGTGAAACTCCTACTGCCTGAGCCTGACTCTTGTCACTTTCAGGATAAAATGTAAGTCTCATCTCTTTGACTAGAACTTTTCTCAATAAAAGTGACCACAAATGGCCTGATGCTTCCCCTGAATGATAATCCCCTTTAAGAAAGCACCGTGAAAAGAGAGCTGGGAAGGGATCACAGTCCTCACAGGCATAAAACCTGTTGGGCAAAATTTTCAGAAATTGGTCCTTAAAATTAGGCTCTTAAATTCTGCTTGGAGGCTCCTATTTATTCCCTGAGTCATCTTTTTACATTTAGGATTATTTTCTGTCAAATGTACTATCCTTTTTCCTTTGAAGAGAAAAATAACTGCATCTGTAACTAAATAAGTATATTTCTAGTATATATTGAAACCTAAAAATTCTCAGCAGTATCTGGATTGTAAAAAAGTCAATTAAAAAACAAATATACTAGGTATTTGTGTAAGACTTTCCAGCAAGGATAATTACTGTTGCTTCATTTAGTAAAAAGATGGTGAACATTTCCGCCTTCCTTTGAAATTGTGCAGAATTTCACTTAAAGTACACCCATTTTTACTAAACATAATTCCATGGAATAGGTTGAGTCTCCTATTCCCTTGCTAGATAAGATTTATTTAATAAGGGTATTATTGCTCAGGTCCTGGTGCATACTGAATTCCAAGTCACACTCCTGTCCCAAAGGACCTTGATAATGATTTGCTGTGCAGTATAATCTTATGTAAGAGTCTGGGACTAGAGCTGTGCAAATAACTGAGTTTTCAGTTCATTGGGGAAAAAAATGTTTCATGTCAAACAAAATGTTTCATTTGACCCAAAATGGAACATTTTGGTTTTGAATATTTAAACTGTTTTAAAAATAAAAATGAAATAAAATTTTAAATTTAAAGTCATTTTGAACCAAAATATTGAAATGTTTCATTTTGAAAATGTTAAAACAAAATGTATACATTTAGGGGGAGAGGAATTTTTTTAAACTAACTTCACTATGAATTCACAAAATGTTTTGGTCTACCCAAATGTGATTTTGTGTGTGTGTGTGTGAGAACCAGTTTTATCTGGGGCATTGGAGCAAGGTAAAGGTAAACACTGCTCATACTTGTGCTTGGGCAGGTCTGAGGACTTTATTAGTAGTCAGGCTGGTTGTTACATGACAAACCTCCAGCCTAACCAAAACAACCCCCCCCCCTCAAAAAAAAAAAACCTACTAGCAAATGGCTCAATTGTTTCCATTGAATTCCAATTTAAAACTCCTAGACACTTGATTGTTAGCAGTGCCAGGCCTGGGAAGTGCCTGACACATAGTGTAAGACAGATACTGGGGACTGTATTTGAGGATTTTGTGTTCCCCCACCTCCATTACTGTTGCATCTGAGTATCTGTCATGTGAAGCAGATTGGGAATAGCAAAGCGTCTAGTGGATTTGTGGTGTCTCAGACTTTTTCTCCTGTTTTGACCAGTTCTGTCCTTATGCACATAGATATATTTCCTCAGCTGGTTTGTGAAGTTGCAACTGAGGGAAAAGCACAGTGGGTACAAAATGTCAAAGGTGATGGATATCTGTGTTTCCTAACAGATCAATCCAAGAAAAGACTTTGCCTGCTCCTCAGCATTTACCTCATATTATACAATAACATGACACCATTTTATGACATGTAATATTTAGTGTGTCCATTCAGGTTTGATGTTCATGCTGCCTTTTACATCTAAAATACATGAAATTCATAATTATGTTGTCACATTGTTGGATGCAGTCCAGACCAGTGAGAGATTGTCACCACTTGCACCATAACCCTGGGGCCTCGTAATGCTTTGCCATTGTACGTCTCAACATGGGCCACGCACAAACAATTTAACAGCATCTGGTCATATCTTGAATGTCTGTGTATAGGTACAGCCCTGGCCCAGCACTCTGACCCCAGCAGCATGCTAGCAACACTCCAGTCACATTCTGGTTTCCACTAGCCTTGATTACTTCCTGCAAGGTGGCCCCAACACACACTTCCAGTCCTGAATTTTCTCCTGAACTGTCTAGCCCTTTCCTGGGCTGTTCAATATGAGAGGTCCTTTTCTCCTGTAAAGGCTCAATATCTCACAGTTTCCTACTTTAACTGTTCAGTTTAAATACACATCTGGATTAGTTTTGATTGAAAAATAAAAGACATTTATTTAACAACAAAGAGGTTTTAAGTGAGTAGAAATATATGGTCTTAAAGTCAGAGATGGTTAAAAGATAAATAAAGATAAAATGCTTTCTAGTAGTTAAAACTAGACTTGGTTCAAGATAAAATCCTTACCACATGTTCCTAGAAACCAGATTCTCAGCTCAGGATCTCCCACAAAGTCAAAGGGCTGGTTCCTTTGTCTTTTTAGGTGAAAGAGAGAGAGAGAGAGGAAGAGATGCCTTGGGGTGTTTTGCCCATCTTTTTTATAGTCCAGTCACCCTTTGAAGTAGATTCTTCTGAGGATTATCCCTCAAACCAAACAGTAAAGAAGGTGACATGGAGTCTGGTTGTGAAAGTGGCTCCATGCTCTTTCTTCTCCCCTGTGTATGCTGAAATGCAGATTTACCTTGTCTCCTGCTATTTCCCTTCTTTCTGTCTCAAGGATTCTGTTTACCATCTATGTGTAAACTGAGATAAACACACATTCCTTTGTTTAGGATACATCTGTTTAACAACTTTTGCCAAGTCAGTGCTGTGTGGATTTGGACATGTGCTAACATCATCACATGGGGGAATTAAAAACTTTACATATAATTTTGATACATGCATTTCACCATGATATTATTTATCAATAAGTGATTAATTTTCAAATTATACCTCATAAGGCATATTCTTTACAAAGATAATTACAGTAATGTGTAGGATGTGGATAGAGGGGTGCTATGGGTCACAAACGTTATGGGAGGATTTTCTTTGAACTTCATTTTTGATGTCCTTTAAATCTTATGTAGAGAAACACATGGGTTATGATGATTGTAATAAGCCCATTTTGCCTTCTTCCTCCTGATGAGTTCTGAAATATTTTTCTAGATGTTTTTCCTGGCTGTTTCTGGAAGTTTCTGTTTTCCAGGTGCCTGGCAGATGCAGAACATCTAATATCATGCAGGATTTAAAGGAAATTTCTGCCCCTCCCTCATTCCCCCCCAAAAAAGTGTAAAAACAAAAACTGAAATGTTAGAATTGACTGCATTGTGTGCTGTTTGCTCTCTCAGTATCTCAGCAAGGGGCAGATCCCCACATGTACATTGTCAGAGATCTGTTCTCTTCACTGGAGATAGAACAGTTTTCTCCCCCCAGATGCAGACCCTTTCTTAGCAGTCTATGTACTGAAACACACAGTAGCAACACATGTACTGTACAAACATCTGTTGTCAACTGAGCACATGAACAGCGTGGATAATATATCACATAACTTTCACTACAAAAACATACCAACATTCTCAGCACCTTTTGTAAAGGAGCTGTTGCCTTGAGCTGTAGAATCTTGACATTCAAAAGATACAAAGAAATACAGAAAACATTTCAGCTTTCCATTACCACAGCAACTGGAAGAAACAGGCCTGTAGGAGTCAAAGTTGCATTTTTCGCCTCCTCTACTTGTTCAGACAAAGAAATCTATTTTCAAAAAGTGCATTTGCTTGCGTAAGGGTCTCAGTAGTATAACTGATATGTAAGATATCTTCCTTCCTCTTTCTTTCTCTCTATTTGCTATTATATGGTGTTGAGATATCAAGGTAATAGATGTCTTAGAAATACATCAGAGAGATAATAAAGTGCTCTCATGTATTGTTTCAGGCAGTGAGTGGTAACCGGTGTAGCCCAAATAGTGCATGAAAACACTTTATAAATGAACCATGTGGGTGAGGTCAGGTGTACAAGTGTGTGTTATAGATTAAAAAAAAATACATCCAATTTATTCGCTAGTTTAAAATGCATCATAATATACAGAGGATAAATACAATACCTAATGGCTAGAACTACAAAGAAGATACTCACAGATTTAATAAGACCATTTTGCTGTATATGTGTAGGAACAATGGCAATCTGCTAACTCTATTCTGCTTTTTAAGACATGAGGACTCCTTTAAGAACATAATCTCTGATATCAGTGTATGTCTATTTGCTAACCAAGCTACCACTTAACACTATAACGATGTACAATTATTTTACATCTTGTATGAGTGTAAGTGATCCATCCATGATCACATCTACATTTTGTCTGAACACAAGAAGATTGACAGCAGAGTTGACTCAAACTACATAAAAACAGAAGAATGTGTGACAGAATATAGATAAAAGCTGTTTTTATAGTGTTGGCTGCAGTTAACAATTTAAGAACTGATCCTAGGAGGTGCTCAGCTTTGGAAGCTCAAACTGATGGAAGTTTAGGGTACTCAGCATCTTGGAGAATTGGTCCCAGATAAACAAATATTTAATGGAAATTTTTCAAAATAGAGGGCCTCCCTCCCTTTTGTAGGCTGAATTTGCACTGGCAAATGTAGGGCCCAACTGTTTGTTCTGACAAATGTTATGAAAGCACATCCGAGAAGCTGCACCCCAGGTTGCAGCTGTAAATCAAACAGAGCCATAGAAATTGCCCATGATTTATTTGCAGGTACAGCTTATGCCCACAAACAAGAAGATGTGGTCTCCACCTAGATCAAAATATTTCTTTTACAGATTCATTTGTTAAACTTTTACACATTTTTGATGCCCAAAAGTAGGGAGTTTGCACTGGATAGTTGCTTATTCCTATTCTCAGATGACCTAGAACATAACAGTACAGTATATTTCAGATAACTCTAAACATGGTAGTTTTCTGGAAGGCACTTTGAGTTAATGCTCTAGGCCTCATTGCACACAAAAGTAGTACTAAGCCTGTGTCACTTCTATATTATGTATTAATAAAGGATTTCTGTTGCACAACACAGTGCTCTCTGATCTCCTTACTCGGGAAGCCCCTGGGAGAAAAATTAGGACCTCATAGAGAACTTCCTTTCTCCAGCCCCTCTCTGTTCAAACAAGGGATATGTTAGTTTCAATGCCTCAGGTGTGTTGTGGTGTCACATGGGGAGAGGAGTGATCTCTAAAGTAGCCTGGTACCAGTCTATTTAAGGCTTTATAGGTTTAAACTAACTCTTTAAATCTCATTTGGAAACAAAATTGATATCCGTGCAGATGATGCAGGTGAGATATAATGTGCTCTTAGACACCCTTTTACAAATGGACTTTCTACACCAACTAACATTTCTGAGTGGTCTTTAAGATGTAACTTTATATATAAAGTGTATTGCAGGAATCCAGTCCTAATGCAACAGTGCTACCAGTCATGGTTGTGAGGTCTGTTCCTGAAATAAAACCACTCCTAGCTACTACTGATACCTGGTTATTCAGGCCTTGTTTTCCCGAAGATTTAAAGGTATGTTCTGACCATGCTGGCTAGCTTGATCTCATTAATGCTTTCAAAAACTGAAATCAAGACAAGGCAAGTTGTACTTTAGCACATGCTTGACTGGTTGAATTGAAACTTTAACTTCCCTCTAGGCTTTAACTTGGCCAGTTATCATTTTTAAAGTGCAATTTATCTTGTCTTAATTAGCTATAGAGATGCTATTTAGTCTAAAATAGCTAACATGATCTGGACATACTTTTAAATCTTCAGGAACTGAAGTCACCTTCAAATCTTACTCTGTACTATGCCTCAGAATTCTGTCCGGTTAAAAAAAAATCTGCCAAAACGCTGCCTTCAGATCTGGGTGCCTGGCCAAGAGCTGCTGCTCTCCGGCCATCCAGCTCTGAAGGCAGTGCAGAAGTAAGGATGGCAATACCACAACCTCCCTTAAATAACCTTGTGACTTCCCTGCAACTCCCTTTTGGATCAGGTGCCCCAATTTGAGAAACGCTGGTCTCCCCTGTGAAATCTGTATAGTATATGGTAAAAGTACTCAAAATGCCAGATTTCACGGTCCCTGGTGTGTTTTTCATGGCCATTAATTTGGTAGAGCCCAACCTATAAGGCACCATGGGCAGCATTTCCAGCTTGAAATATTTGGGTATTGTGTTTTTTTATTTAAAAAAAAAATCCATGGAATGCAGATATTTTTTACAATTGTGTTTAGTGGAAAGTCCAATTTTTCATTTAAAAACAAAGTTTTGACAGAAATGTCTTGACCAGACCTCCTCAGAACAGCTGGGAATCCAACAAAAGGGGAACAAAGTCCCTTTATTGAGAGACCTAACATCAGTTGCATTTCCACAAAACCATGGAAAAATTGCATACATTCAGTACTTGCACTTGTTTTGAAGGTGTGCATCAAATGCATGTATGAACCTTGTCTTTCTATTGGTAGTTCATGAATTTAATAAGAAATCTGACAATAATTAGTGAGAGGTATAATGTTGAATACACTTATTAATATACTGTCATTAATTTAAAAAAATGTAAACAATTCCTAAACATAAAGTGGATGTGGATGTAGTAGGTGTATACGCATACTGAATGTGTAAGTAGTATTAAAATTACATATTTGAATCCATCTGAGAGAACTATGGATTATCCATGAAGAAGATCCCTTTAATAGAAGGGATGGAACAACCCAATTAATCATAGAAAGTTTATATTCATTGTGAAGGTCACCCCATGACAAGTATTAAAAAACACGGAAATTTGCCATGGGGAGGAGGGTCGAAATCCCTCCCAGATCTGTCATACATTTTAATTATTCAGGAGTTTTTTCTTCAAGTTATTTTGTTTTGTTCAAGGTTTTTATAAGGTTATAAAAAGATCTATTTCACGTTAGATCTTTTTATTCCAAAACATGCAGTCCCTTTGGAAGGATGTAACAAAAAAAAAAAACATGGGGAAGAAAACAACTCCTTTCAAATCAGATAGATACTAGAGAAAGCTAACAACATCTCCTTAGGACTTTATATATAGGAGGTAAACACAAATCCTCTCTCATACAACATTCAGTGGAGCAGCTTTGTGACTTGGTGGTTTTCATCACTGTGTTGCTTACTAGTTCAGAGACTCGAAACACAGGACTTTTGATGTATCGTACTTCATCCTTTCTTTCCTCTCCCCCCCCCTCTATTACTAGTTACTGCCTTTTTTTCTTTTTCTTTTTCTTTTCTTTTCTTGTGGCTATTTTAATTTAATTTGTTTTTTCTTTTTATTTTTTTGTTTGTTTGTTTGAATTGTGGATGGGAAAGCAGGAAAAAGAGACTTTTTTAGGGCTGAGTTGAATCCTCATGTGTTGCCCTGAGTAAGGGGCAGCACATAGCTGCTGTGTTCCAGGAGCACACCAGGAATGAATAGTCACTCTTGATTCACTACTTATTTCCTAGCTTTATTTCCCCTTCACCCCAACCTCCACCCCGGAGTTAGTGAGAATATAAATTTCTTGTTGGCTGGTACATTGTGGGTGAGAGAGGAGGATCCAAGGTTCTGCCCATTCTACTGCTCAGTCAGCTTTGCAAAAAGCAATCCCTCAGGGGTTTCTCTTTCCTCTGACCGCCCACTACCCCCTAACCATAACCCATGATGCCGGCAGCTAAGCCCAGGAATAAATGGATACCTTACTTCAGGGGCAAAGGAGACAATTGTCCCTCCAGAGTTTTCATAGGTCTATAAGCTTTGTTATGCATGTCCCCATCTGCCTTCAGACTTTTCAGGGTATAATGTGATCACATACAATATTCCATATGTTGACACAACTTTTCTTTCCCTCCCTCCACCCAAAGCTTTCTGAAATGACATCCATGAGTTATTCTCATGCATGGAGCAAAGGACAAGAAACATGTTTCCTATATTTTTAATTTGGGCTGGATTCTGTCTCCCTTACAGTACCTTACTGTGCAAATAGTTCCATTTCCTTCAGTGGGACTTCTCATGCACTAAGGATGCTGTCTTTCTTATTTAAGAAAAATATCTCCTATTACCATAGCTCTCATCCTGACTTCAGGGTACTGCTTTGAAAATTCCTGTCTTTGGGGGGCAGGGAAATATCTTGGGAAGAAAAACGAACTACATTCAAATTGAAAAGCTTCCCGTGATGGCTATTCATACACAGAAGCCATTTAAATGTTAGATGCTTAATCCTTTGTAATATCAGAAAAAATTGTTAAGATGAAGTTAATGTTGCTGAAGTCTATTAATAAATACAACCATTACAAATACCTGAAATCCTGAGGTAAACACCTTTAAAAATTATGGCAACCTTTGTGTGTTTAACCACAACAACAAAATGGCAACTGTAATGCTGACCCTACTGTCTTCCTGTGCATGCATACAAACACATTGGGCTTAGGGTGACCAGACAGCAAGTGTGAAAAATCGAGATGGGGGTGGGGGGTAATAGGGGCCTATATAAGAAAAAGACCCAAAAAATGGGACTGTCCCTATAAAACAGGACATCTGGTCACCCTAATTGGGCTAGACTGTGTTTTCTGCTGCTGCCCTTAGCATGAGACAGCACATTGCTGCACCATTCCAGGAGCAAGACGTGCAGGAGATTGTGGCTCAGGGAGGACCTCTGTCATCTCTTGCTCTTGGAGAGCAGTAATTTATTGCTAGAATTTGTCAGCGGCAAGGTACCATTGAGTCACAGGACCATTCACATGCTTAATGGTAAGAATGTGCTTCAGGGCTTTGATGGATCTGGGCCATTGGTATAAGACAGAAAACCCATAGGTGAGGATGTTGATTTGAAGAACTGAAGTAAGTATGGGTAAGGATTGATTAAGACTGTCGGATATTAATCATAGATGCATTTCCATGTTTAAACATCTGATAAGATAATTTGAAGGAAGTATAGTCTTTAAAATTATTTGTAGACTATTCAGTAGGCCATACAGCCACTCAATGTGGATAATGTTGTTTGCAGAAAACAGCTATTTGTTTATTTTGTCATCCTCTTGCTTTTTTCAAAACATCATAATAATTATCCATAGCTAAAAGTGCATATTTGATTTTTCCTGTCTTTAACATGTAATCACTTGTTTGCCAAACTGCTATGCTTCTTATAAACAGATCATCAATGTAATAATTTCTGCATTAGGTATATTAGCCTCTTTTAAACCTTTCTTCTGCACTTCATGCATATGCATACTATACAGCAACTTGCCTATGTGGACAATACATGTTCTGGTTCTCATAAAAATTTCCAGAGTTCAGTTATCAGCCAGATCCTCAACTTGTGTAGATTAGCATTGCTTCATCAACTTCAGTGGAAGTCGTACAGGTCTGGGTCTACAACTCCTTGCTCATCAAGGTATGCTAATATTTTTAATTATTGTTTCAACAAACCTTCCGGATACTCTAGCAAAGTTAAGTGCTCTGGAATTCTCAGGATCAGCCTGCCACCATTCTTAAAGATAGGGGCCTGCTTCTTCTTTTACAGTAAATTAGATCAGAATCTGGCCTTGGGCATAATAGCTGTTTTTAAAATATTCAGAGGTATATTGGAAGGGAAATATAAAACTTACACAGCCACTGATCATCCCATATCTGTTCTGTATAGTAATAGACGACTGATTTTCACAAGTGTTGACTTTCCTTAGCAAAGAGTGAAGCTAAATGTAGATTAAGTTGAACAAGTGGAACTTTATTCCACTACATGCCCTATGTCTAAGAATCTGTCTAATGTGAGATTGCCTTCCTGGAGCAGCCACTCCTGCAGGTAGCAATTCCATTGCCGCAGACTATCCTGTCTCAAATTAGGGAGTCTGTCAAATCCCCAAAATTGCATGTAGCAGCCACTGTGCATAAGGCTATAATGTAGGGATCTGTCCCCTCCAATCTGTTGTTCCATTGCTTCATTCTGCTTTGGGGAGCAATAGGTTCCAAGGACTGCTGTGAGGCTTGAGACAGTGGGAAGTTTCAGAGTGAGGCACATCTTTCTGCTCTGTGTGCTGCTCAAACTTTTACGTCCATCGCTAGAGTAGGCTTGTGTCTGCAAATCCAGGGCTCTAGGAGGCTTCAGACAAGAGTTCCATGGCTGCGGCACGTCAGAGAACTCACCGCTCAGATTTTGATGCCATGTTTCAGTCACCAAGAATGAAGCTAAACACAGGTTAAATTGAAGAAGTGGAACTTTATTAAACCTTTGCACTGCCCTGTGCATTTGGCTGAGTTGCTTCCAACTTAACTCCCAGACTTGTTTCGTTTTCCTGGTGTTCTGACTCTGATTAACATTCCCAGGGCCATCCTTAGGATTTATGGTGCCCTCGGCGAGATTATTAAACTGGTGCCCCTGTGCCTGATCTGCTCTTAGCAACACAAATATAAGCATACAGTACTGGAAAACTTGCCACATTCACGTTATTAAAACCAGTTTAATTTAATTAAGCACACTGTAATGCCTGATAGCACTAAGCTACAAAGATTTTGACAGAATAGCAAATAATATAATGTTTTTTAAATTTGTCAAAATTTATTGGAAATTTAATATGAAGAGGTATTGAAAACTAAGATTGTTTTTAATTAAAAGCAATCTTCTGGCTTTTTTGGCTGCAAAATCAGTAAATAATGTCATACGTACGAAAAGACAAAGTCGTGTCCTTGTTCGAATTGCAAGAATAGCAAGACAGTTAAGCGTTCTCTCGAACCATTGTAGAGCGAGATAGGTTTTTATGAGCATTATTTTGAGAAACTCAATTCTCCTGATGCTACTAGTACAAGGAATATGATCAGTAGAATACGAGTGGCAATGTAGACTCAGTAGAAGTACAACTAGTAGAATGAGAAGTACAAGTAGAATATAGAATAGAAATGACACTCATAGATACGAGTGCAAAGTCCTGGCCAACGGTCCTGCAATCAGGCCACACTGGCCAGCTGAGTAAAGGAACCCTAAGACCAGGGAGCGGCTGAGTGGGGCTGTGGCATGAACGCTAGAAATCAAGGATCCTAGGCCCTGCTCAGCCCGTCTGCTGTCTGGGGTCTGACCACTAACTCCTGCCAGCCCAAGGCATCTCCGGCCGCCAACCCCCTCAAGCCCGCTAACCAGCCTGGGATTCTGCTCACCCAGGCTGGCAAGAGGCAGAGTGGGTGCTGCGGCTGGGTTCCTGACTGGCAAAGGGGCCGGCAAGCCGGAAGCCCGGAGTGCCAGTAGGCTGAGTGCCTGCTGGCACTAACAGAACTGGAAGCAGACTGAGCCACGCAACCCCCCACCAAGCCTTGCTCAGCCCGCACCACCCACTCAGCCCGCTGCCGCCTGAGTGAAAATGGAACCCAGACTGACAGCAGGTGAGTGGATTCAGCCGCAGCCCCAGCCCGCTACCAGCCTGGGGTCCTTGGGGGTCCCCAGCAGCAGGCATGCTATGGGGCTTGCAGCAAGCGTAATCCCAGCCGGCAATAGGCGCATCAGCCGGAACCCCAGAGAGTGAGGGCTGAGCCAGCTCAAACCTGCCGCTGCATACTCATCAAATCAGCTCATCTGCCTCCTTTGGCACTGTGCCGTAGGTTGCCGACCACTGCTTTATATCATCTAGTATTAGGAGATGAGCATATGACAGACTGTTGGAGGGCTATTATCAGGAGTAACAGGCTACTAGAAAGTCGGTCAACATTTTTTTGATTTCATCTGATTGAAAACTGGCCCACTCCCTGCTCTCAAACCAAACTGTCACTATTAAATTATCAACAACTTTAATTTTCCGTTTTTGGCTAAGAATTGATTTTTAAAAAAATATTGAATTGGATTCCAAGGCATTGTAGCAAGCAATTTTTTGCAAACAAATGTTGTTAAAATGACAATCTAAATGGCAAACACCAGTACTGCTTTCATGCTGGCTCACCCCAGCCTGCTGTCCAAACAGCTGCAGTAGCCCCAAATCCACCTCTTGGGCGTGCAGAGTGGCAACAGCAGCAGCAAACCTCAGGTCCAATCACACGCCAATGGGCACACCAACCGCTTACGGACATGGTAAGTTAGCAACAGCAATCTGTTCTCGGGACAGGTCCACCATGGCACCACAGCAGCTTCATCCTGCCCTGTGCAGCTCCCCCGGATGAGATGGAATGCTGCAGGCTGCCAGCTCGGAGGAGAGGCGCTCCCAGTCTAGGAATGGAACCAGGATCCAGATGTCCTGATTTCTAAAGGCAGTCCCAAATTTGGGCCTGTCTTCATATAAGGCACCAATTACCCCCACCTAGAGTGACCAAACAGAAAGTGTGAAAAATCAGGACAGGGATGGGGAGGGGGGTAAAAGGAGCCTATATAAGAAACAGACCCAAAAATTGGGACTGGCCCTATAAAATCGGGACATCTGGATCTGGTCACCCTAGCTGGGTGAGCACCTAAAATAGGGCTCACCCTACCCCAACCCCCTGTCCTGATTTTTCATACATATGGCTAACCCCAACCCAGCCCTGTGTGACATTCCAATCCTGGCTCACTGCCGAGGAAGTGAGTTACTTTCACTTTCATTCCTCAGCAGGCAGGCAGCCAGCTTCCTCCCCCCACCTACCCCCCAGCACCTCACCAACCCAGCCCTGACAGAAGGGAGGGAGGAGAGAGAGAGGGATGCTCCTGGGGAGGAAGGAGAAAGGAGGGGGTGCTCCATGGGGCAGGGAGGGAGAAGAATGGATGTTATGGGGGACAACAAAGGATACTGGTTCCAGAGCCGCAGACCCTGCCTCACCTCACTTCAGCTGGGGGTAAAGAGTCACATTCACAGGTGAGCTCCTTCTCCAACCCCTACCCTCTCCCCTTCCCAGAGACCCCAGCAGCTAATCCCCTCCCTCAGACTGTGCAGCATTCTGCTCTTTCTAGGACCCAGCAGCCCTGCTCTTACATGCTCCACTGCTTTCCATCTGTCTGGGCTCCCAGCAGAGCGGTGCCCCCAGACCTAGTGGTGCCCTAGGCTGCTGCTTATTCTGCCTATGGCTAAGGACGGCCCTGAACATTCCTCCAGGGGAACGTAGGCCCTCTGACTCCAGTTCCACTGATCAGGTTACACTGACCACCCACAAACTTCAGCTGAAGTCAATAGGACCCATAACTACTCAGCACCTTTGAATATCAAGCCCTTCAGAGTTTATTTCCATCAGTCCAACATCTTTTCACATGCACGGAATTCACTTTAAACAAAATTGACAATAATGGGTCTGGTAAAGATATCAAGTATAGGATTCCCCTCTGTAATGATCTGATGGGGAGACAAGTGGATTGTGTTCAGTACCTTATGTTGCTGGTTACAGTAGCTCCTTGTAAAATGACCTTCATTGCTTATATTTTTGGTATGTTGAGAGTGTCAGTGTTGTTACTGTAATCATTAATTTCTTCCTCCAGAGTGTACTTCATATGAAGGATATTCAAGTGAAAGGAGACAGACTGTGTTTTCCTAATGGTTTTGAAGAAGCATCATAAGGCGTTAAGACAGGATAAAATAGAGTGACACAAGGAGGTAAACAAGAGGTTTCTATGCTTCTGGGTTAACAGTATTTAAAGCTATTTTCTGCTCTCAGTGGTTTGCTTTACAGAAAACTACAGACCACAGTATGAATTAGTAATGGAAATCAAGTATTTGCCTTTTCAGATTAACACCTTAATGGTTTGGGGATGCTACGTCAGTGACTCAGGTGAGGATTTTAGGAGAGGAGATGAATGGTGATCAGATTGCTGCCAGTTATAAAGCAGGTCATGAAGGTTTGAGCTAAGTAAAAGAAAAATATTCAGATTTGAAGAGAATTAATGTGTGACATTCACTTTGGAGATTTTTTTCCTTTATATTTTTGGCAATAATTTCAGAATGCTTTACAGAATATATTTGGCACCTACAAAATAACATTTCCATAACAAATGCAACCCACTTCATAGCATCCAATGTAATGCTTCCAGTCATAAGTGTATAACTTTCCATTATTTCTGTTCTAAAACTAGAAATAGTAACTGGCCTGCAGTTGTTACTTGGGGCAACACCTTGTCCTACTGTGAAAAACCACCTGAGATATTGAGTGATCTGGTTAAGGAGTTTTTAGTCACTGAACTGGCCACAGTACAGGCACAAGGTTTTGAATCTATACAAGAGTTGTAGGAAGAGGCAGAGCTGGCTTCAGGTACTTTGGTAGGTGCTAGCTGAATGTGCTCTCACTCATCATTCTATCCCATTTCCACCTTCCATTCTGGGATCTCTCTCTCTTTCCTTCCCCTATCCCTTCCTCTATGCCTCTTACTTTATTTCTCCCTCTCTCATCGTGGTAATAGGTTTCTCCTGCTGGGCAAGGCACCCTATCTCAATCCTAAATCTCTCTGTTGCTCTCCCCCCTAACATCCTCCAGTTCTATTTTCACAAACAAACTGATGGTGCCTGAGCTGTCCCCCAAATTCATGTGGTACAAATCAAAATAGTGTAATGCATCTACTTTGCACTCATGTAAATATTGACACAAGGCAATAGAGAATCATCCCAACACAGTTCATATTCTGGAATGAGCAAGTTATAAACCTTTCTTTTTTTTAATTAATGCAAAAAAAACTTTATTTTTATTCTGTAAAAAAGTTAGCACTTCTGATGGCTTGCAAATAATTCACTTCCACTGGGACTGGCTCTCCAAGATGATGCAGGAAATAATGAAGTTCTAATAGCTAAGTCTTTGCATAAAGACTACATAGTGTACTAAACAAATGCAGAAGAGATTATTGTTTCTGAAAATATATTTGGAAGTGAGTAGAATTGAGCTAGATTCTTTATTTAAATTAACTCACAAAATGTACCAGCCTTCCACCATTTTGTCTTTTTCTTCTTCTGACTCTTTACCTAAGCTCCCTCTAGAGTTCTTTTGTATATACTGCATTTACTGATCCAATGCTTTTCAATTTATGTTAGAACTAGATATGGTCAGGAATTTTCCAACAAAATAGTTTTCTCTCTCTATTTCTAAGTGTTTTGCAAAAAGAATTGAAAGGTTGGTTTTGTCCCAGTGTAGAATGGGGAATTTTTCAAAGTTGCAAAATTATCGCAGAACAGGAAAACCAATTTCCGCCCAGCTCTAGTTACAATAGTCTTTTCCTTGCCCTTTTGCCTGTGTTATGACACAGGCAAGGGTTTGGGGAAAGTATTTTGGGGATACAGGTATGGCTGTGTCTGTCAGATAATATTGCAAAGGTATCTAGTGATATATGTTTGTGAGTAATCCTTCCTCATAAAGTGTGGACTAGGAAGTTTCAAAATGGAGAGAATTTTTCTTCAAAACCTACACTGAGATTCAGAGAGGATAATTCATGTACATAGGTGAGACGTTGGATATTGCAAACACTTGTGTGAAGACCCAGTTTTTCCATGGGATTGTGTGACTGTTAGGCAGGGTATTTTGTTGAATCTGTTAGAGGAATGAGATCACCAGGGACAGACTGAGTAGTTGTATAATGGCAAAACACTGTTATTTAACTGTATACACCCAGCTGCCATTTTCAAAGGAACCCAAGAAGGTTAGTTCCCCAACTCCCACAGAAATTCAAACTCCCTTAGTCTACCTTGAAATTCCCACCTTGATGTATTAAAAGCATTAATAAGTGAGATTCTCATCTTATGTAAATCGGCATAGTACATTGACTTTAATGGAGCTAATTGATTTACTTCAGCTAAGGATCTGGCACAATATTCGTTTGTGTTATCATTTTTTAAAAACATTAATTGTACAGGACCATTCTCTGTATCATTGCCCTTCATGTTGAACTGTTTGTGAATAAAGTGCAGCCTGTTACCTTTTTCCACCAGACTGATTGACTGTGAGGTATGTGTTGCAATGTACATTAGGAACAACAAACCCTTAAGGTGCTATACTGTCTGCTTGGGAAAATATCAGCTTGCAGCTGACTTTATTTTTGTAAATCAAGAATAAAAGCTGGAGATTTTTGGGTCACTTAGAAAAATAAATATTTCTGCACACCAGCAAACATCGATTCTTTCTAAAAAAAGAACCATTTGTGTTTTAAAAAACAGTGTCCTGGGATTCAGTCTTTCTCTCAAGGTTTTCTATTCTTTCCTTTTCTAATGCAGACAATGAGGAGCCCAAAGGTTTTATAACCATTTACATACAGGACAAAGGTAATCAATTGGGCTTTAACAAAATTAGTGAGGGCCTAACATTCTGCAAGGAATATTTTGTCTTTGTACGTAAATACCTTTTTGTGTGTGTGAACACTTAATGTAATCCTCACAGCGGCATGGTGATGGGTATCATTCCTGTCCCAAATTCCATACATTCTGTTGTTCTTTGGCTGTGCATTGCTTTTGCTTAGAAATGGAAGTGTTTCTATATAGCCAGGTTAGAAACTAGGGTATGGATTTCCTTGATAAGGTTGACCTTCTGCATCAGCTATGCTTGGACATTGATTTTCTGAACCTTTCTATAATTACATTAATTATGGTTATTTTTTGTATCACGGTGGCGCCTAGACTCCTGCAGCTGAGATCAAAGCCCTGTTGTGGTAGGTGCTGTATGTGCACACATTAAAAGACTATCCCATTTCCAACCCAAATGGACAAGCCAACCAAAGTAAATATTATTGTTTATATTGTATAGATGGTGAACTGAGAAAAAGAGACAGTAAAGGTCAGATTCTGCTGCCCTTACTCATGCTGAGTAGTAGTGCCTTATTCTCAATGAGCTCAGTTAGAGTTACTTACAGAGTGACATGCTACTTAATGTAAATAAGGGTGGCACAATTGGACCCTAAGTGACTTGCCCAAGGTTATGCAGGACATCAGTGGCAGAGCTAGGAATTTAACCCAGATCCACTAAATCTCTCTCCAGTGCCTTAACCACAACTTCATCCTTTTTTTTTTGTACATAAGCCTGGGGACTTGAATTGCTCTTGCGAGTTTGAAAGGGGTACAGTTTGCACCCCTAACCCTGATCAAGAGAAGCTGACTCCCATGTAGGGGGCTCTGCCATAGGAAGACAATTTCAAACTGTGGATGCTGGGAAACCCCACTGATGAAGGTTTAAGGGGGATTTGATGAATCTGTGCCTCCCCCTGTTCCTCCAGACTACTTATACTCTCCTCCAGAGCCAGCAGAACCCATTTTGGGGGTAGCCAGATGCAAACCTGGGCAGAGATGGGCTTGTGGGGGCCTTGCATTGCCACAACTCCTCTCCTGGCAGACTTTCCACCTCTAGAGAGCCTCGTACCATGCTATGTCCCTGCAAACAACAACATAGCACAAGGCTGAGCCTGGCCATATGTTGTCATTGTTGTTTTTCTCAGAGCCAGATTTGGACTGTCTTGTTAATGGTAGGCTAAATTTCCTTGGGTCAAATCTCTAGCTGACTATTCTGGTAGTTCACACCATCAAATCAGCATACATAACTCCACCCACTTTGACACAATTATGTTTCTCCATTCAGTAGAGACCCAAGACTCAGCTATGTGGTACAGAGGCTGAATTATTTATATATATTACATATATCTTCCTTTTAATGTTCTTTTTCCCATAGTAGAGCTGATATTAGGTTAAGGGCATAAGACAATATTCATTAACTGTTCTTATATTAATAGCCTTCAAAGTAAATTGAGTCAGTTCTAATGCGACTAGTAAACTGTCCTATTTAAGAAATATTAATACAAATGTACAGTTTACCGTGACCACTTATCTTTATGAACTTTTCTGCTGCAAACACTGAATGAGTCTTCTAATGATATTTGAAAGGGAGTGTGTCAGAATGTAAAAACCTCTAATGCAAAGTCTTAAAAAACAATGTGTTACTGTAGTGGTTAGATATTTAATTAGATGGCATAACCACATTCAAATGTTATGTATAGTCTAGCAGACAAAGAATGTTTCTATTGGACCTTTCTCATTGTAACTGTTTTTATTTGTAAGTTTCAAAGGGGAAATATTTTTACCTGGGCCAAATCCTGAATTCTGTACTCACTCAAAGCTTTTACTGAAGTCAGAATGGGAGTTTTGCCTGACTATAACTTGAGTAAGATCTGTGATTTAGATCTGGCACAGAACAATAACAGCCATAAGGGCTTACCCCTGCCAGGTGCTGAGCACTGTGCTCTAGAGCTAGCAGAGCACTGAAGCACATAGTTAACCTTAAGCAGATGAGTTGCCCATTGACTTCAAAGTTAAGAATGAGCTGCGGTGCTTTTCTGGATCAAGATCTAGCTAGAAGGGATTTAAGACTCAAGTCTTCTGTGATGCTTACAAAACGCTTTACAATGGCTAGGCATAGATATATTGAGATTGTTGCCAGACCCCACCACTTTTGAGGCACTCAAAGCCCAACTGCTTGTGTTTTGCTCTTTTGCATGACTGGGTCATGCTGGAAGTTGAGAGTAGGAGTCCCAGCAGAGGACTGGATGAGTATAGAAACTAGAGTTGGTTGGAAAAGTATAACAAAAAAACAGGAAAAAAGCACATATCTTTTCCCCATTTTCTGACCATCTCTAATGGAGGCTGAACTAACCAAAGCATCTTAAAAGCTAGAGAGAAAGAAGACACGTATTAGGTTATCCAGTCTATCCCTCCGCCCAAGCAGGATTGTCCTTGTGATGAGACACCTGCCCCACACTGGATTATAAGGAATTAATAGAGTCCTAGAGAGGCTGCACAAGAGGGAGCCAATCAGAGAAGGCTGAGAGGAGCAGTCAATCAGGTCAGGGCAGGCCCATATAAGCAAGTTCAGTAGCTGCCTGGAGCTCAAGGAAGTAAGATCAGGCTCATAATAGAAGGAAGGATTGCCAGCACCCTGGGCAGAGCAATGCTGCCAGCAGGAACCAGGGAACCTAGAGAGAGGTCCTGGCTTAGCTGCTAAGACTGGCAGGCTGAAGCCCTGACACAAGGGTGAAGAAGATGCTCAGGGCTGCGGGGAAAGGGACCATGGAAAGATACTGGAGGGGATGCAGCATGTGGCTGCCATGTACGGGGTCCCTGGACCGGGACCCGAAGTAGTGGGCAGGCCCAGGTTCCTCCCCGCCACTGAAGAAATGGCCAGACACTTGCCTGCAGTTTCCATTGGAAGAGTGGTTGGACAGTCTACTGCAGTTCCCCCAGAAGTGGAGAGAATAGAGTGTGCCACAGTCAGAGGGCTGTATTATGAAGAGGATGTCATGGCCCTGGGAGTGATGTGGGTCCTGGAGCTGAAGTGATAGTGGTCAGATACCACCAGAAAAGGACGCACTGGCTAGAAGAGCTAATCCCCGTGACACCCAGCAAAAGGTGCCAAAGTGGTGAGATGTGCCCTGTCATAGTTCTCTATAGTGCATTTTCTAATTTTCTCTCTCTTCTATTTTTAACCTTTTTTTTTTTTTTTTTACCCGTTACAGGTGATCACTTCAGGATATAGCAAGCTAATTGATAGGGCAGTATACGAAATTTTATACAGCGGCTGCCTCTGATGTACCTCTTTCAGTCTGTTGTGCTGTCAATCCATCACTTTCCAGGAGCCCTACATTCACTAACAGTGATTTTGTAGTGGATTTTATCATTAAAAAATGTGCTATTTTATTATTGTGAACATTCGCATGGCCATAAATATACATCCTGTGTGTTTTTCACCATAAATATTTACTTTAGAAAAAGGATAAGAAAGCTGAAGTGAGGAAAAGGGTACAGAGTTTCATGGCTGACACACAAATGTTTTGTTTCTAAAAATACAGACTTTATTTCTAGTTTGTTAGATTTATGCTAGAAAGAAATGTTGCAACCATGAATGCCAAATGTGATTGGTTCCCAGCTCTTTTCACCCAGAAATATGATGACATGCTTTATGTGCTTTAATCATGCTACAGTTATTGGCTACTTGCACTATTTCTATTATGGGTAGAGTTACCCTCTTGGCCTTTCCTGGCTAACAATCTGTCTTCTTGCCTGTCAAGTGTGTTTTCTTGTGTCTAAAATATCTAGAATTTATCAGTAGTACTCTCTCTGCAAATTTGTAAAGTGAAATATGACATGGGAATACCATTAGCTACGTGAGACATTTAGCCAAACACTTTTAACCAATATAGGCTTGTCATAAAGCACTGAGATAGGTGCTCGGTTGCATTAGAACATAAATTGAATAGATCCGTGCATTAAACTATTTTTAACAGTGCACAGATAACGTATTTTTATGGTGTTATGGCAATGCTTGCTCTGAATGCCATGTTCCCCCTCCCCCTTTTTGTAATTTAATCTGTGGTATCAGATCCGGTCTATGCATAGCTGCGATTTTATTACAATGCCTGTATTTTTACTGTTCCTTGGGCATTCTGAATCAAAATGATTTAAATGAGTTAATATGTAAAATAGATCTATGACACAGAGAAGTTCTATTATAAGCACAAATCCAGGAGAATGTTTAAACTTTTGGAATGCCTTTTCCTAACAGGACAATTTGGAGTTTCACCTTTCAATGTACTTGTTGTCTTGTTTTATGTTCCCACTGCAGGCATAAGCGTTAACAGGCTAATTAATAATTTATAAAGTGCTTAGAAGAACTTTAAAGGGTTTTGTTTCCATATAAGAATTTTTAAATAATATTAAGAATCATGGTACTTATTTGTGAGACACTGCAGAAGCTGCGATATCAAATTGTTTTTACATCTCCTCAGAGGTAGAGTGAAAGCATATAATGCACCAGAAGGGCTTTTTAGTGAAATGTGTCCCCAAGGGGAACATGTAGATGAGCAAGATGGCTTCACTTTTTCATGGTATGCAGTGATTTGAACACAACATTAAAAACAAGACAGGGCCACTTGAATCAAATTGGAAGATAGTTCAACATAATCATTTTTTAGTTAAATGACATCTATATGACCAGGATTTTTATTTTGTCATTGGTGCATGAGCCTATGTGCAAAGAGCAGAGAATAAAAGATGATCTAATATCCAGGGTGCACAGCTTACTTGAAATGGTGTAGGGCTTCCTACTTATTCATGATTTGTAGTAGTCCTCAGAGAACATTAGTAACAACCTTTCAGAACTACTGATTACAAAGCGAGATGCTCTGCATATTAACAGCCGGTCTTTACCCAAGAGACTCTACAACCAGACTGACAGTAGCAAAAAAGAAGCAAGCCAAGGGAAAAAAGCAAAGCAACTGGATTTGAATAGAATGATAAAGATGCACTTGAACTAAACCAATATAAGTAGGTGACATTGCAAAGGAAGAGTAGAACAAGATGGGAGTCAACTATAACACTTTTCAGATTGCTTTAAATAGCTCAGTAGATGGGTAGAATGGGAGGTTAGTAATTATGCTATCTTACATAGCTTCATGGTTGTGTGTTAATCTGCACTGTAAAACAGATTTGAATTTGCTCTCCAATTTTTAAGAGTGAAACATTCACAAGTGGCCTCAATCCTCCACTCACAATGGATAAACCTGCATAAAGGATTTTAATTGGGGAGGAGAGGGGGCATATAATCTTTGTTCCGACTTAGGAATTAATTCAGAAACCTATACAGTTCTCATTTTTCAAGTTTTTCTAATGACAGACTTGTCAGTGAAGTGCATTTTAGAAGGATCATAAATTATCATTGTACTTAAAGGCACAGCATCACATTATATTGTCTGAACTGGTTTGGTTTGAAATGAAATCTAGACTTCCCTAATAAAAATGTATTTTATCATTATTTCTCACAACAAAAAATAATTAAGAGCCCTTACTTTTAAAACAATGTTTGAAAAAGCATGACATTAAATTACAGCACTGGAACTATTTAAATTGGGCATTTAGTAAGCCATACATTTGTTTTTATAAATCTTGTCTGTTGCAACAAGATGCTGAATATTAATCAGTATACACAGATTTATGCACAAAGAAATCTAAAATGTATTTTAGAGATACATTAAACATAGTAACTGCAATGATGCATTTAAGTTGCCTGAGGAACAACATAATTTATTTTAATTAGAGGATCTGCCCTTGCTTTGCAGTATTAGCTTTAGCTAGTCTGAACGATCATTTATGGCTCATTGTTCCCCAGGAAGAACTCCCAGTGTCATTAATAGGAATTCTGTGCACAATGTGCGTGCAATATTATGACCTGAGCACCTAAAGCTCAGTTGAAGTTGGTGGGATCTGCAGGTGCTCATAACTTAAATTTCGGAGCCAATCTTAATGTCCAGATTGCCCCACCCATGAAGGAAACAAGCAGGCGAGGGCAACCTACCCTTTATGGAGAATCAAGCAAATAAAAGCTGGTACAAACAGCACTAATTTGGGCATGCATATTTAAGTAGGTATTATACGTCTCTAGTGAGGTTTCAGGAATGCCATGGAAAGCAAGCCTTCACTGTCCCTACCCCTGAAACCCAATATATTGCTCACAAGGCCTCTGGGAGAAAAATATTACTGTGGAAGTGGTATGAGTGTTGCCTCCACTCAAGGAAACTGGAGACATTTGAGGATGGGTTTTTCCTGTAAAGTCCTCTACAGGATATTGGAAAATCTACATGCACCTTTCTAGCAGCAGGAAAATGTCAGGAAGGAACAACCACTGAATACAATATTTTTCATTTCTTGCTGTAGTTTGTATATAGATATATTTTCTATATATCCCTGTCCTTAGCACAAAAACACACTTGATTTACATAGCGGGGTTAAACAGTGATGCCAGTTAATGGTAACAGAAGTTTTTTCATGTTTGTTGCTGGAGACCATTATACTTTCACAGTTGCTGCAGAAAGCATTTTCTTTGGTATTGTTGTGCTTATTGCCACCTCACTGTCTCTCAGTGCTGATTTAAATAATTACTAACTAGGAAAAAGCAGACAGAGCAGTTGCTTAAATATTTGATCAGTTTCAGAGTGCATTAATTATTCTGAAAAGTGTTTAACACAGCTTAATAAGACAAGGTATTTGACCATAAGTGTCATTTTCATGTGTTTCTGTTATTCAAGAACCGTTGTGAGCTGGCTGCTTAATGGTCTGTATCATGCAGGTATATTATTAGCCCTCGTTGGCACATTTCACTCAGTTGTCATTAATGCTGTGGAATGGCTTTCCCATCATTCTCCTTTGGAATCCCAGATAGTGAACAAGATCAGTGACAGTCTTATCAGCTAATTACATTAGGCTGCTGTATGCCACTCATAAATCAATGTATTTTCATCTCTGACAGGTGCCTGCTCTGTATATATCAGTGCCTCATTTACCAAATTGGTTTGTTCCATTTAATGAATAAATGTGACTACTATTAAATTATCACAATGATTTTAGCTGTGTGTTTCCTGCAGGACATCGTGGTTTTTTTTTTATTGCAGGAGTCATGTAAATAAAAAAAAATGGAGAAATAATTAGGTGCTGGCCACTTTGTGGTGCTCTGACAGTGTAAGTCAGCCAGGCAACTGGCAGATCCAGTCACCTGAAGAATTCCCTCTTCCCATTCCTATGGATGTTATCAGAATGTTGCACGTAGGGCCATTGCAATTAAGCAGTTTAAAGCAACTTGCGCCATCTTAGTGCCATGGATTGGGGCAGAGCACTGCTCACATACAATTTCTGAACAAGAGTTAAAAATGAAATGAATGATCATACCAATTATATAATTACAACCTACTTGCCTAGCTCCATAAATGACACTGGAACAGGTAATGTTTTGTCAAAACAAGAAGGTTGAAATATATCAAGGTAAGCAATAGAGTGAAAAGAGCAATATTGAATAGGCAAACAAGAAAAGTGGAGAGACTAGGACATTCAAATGAGTTTTGGAAGGAAAATATTGTTGCTAATCCCTGTGCAGAAATTGTGAGATTAGAAATAAGAAGTAAGGAAAGACTGGCCTGGAAAAAGCATGTGATATAACAGAAAGATTATAAGGCACAGGACGGTGTGTGAGAAGACAGAAAAGTGCCAAATGTTTTGGCACAAAGTGGTCTCGTGAAGTGCAAATGAACAATATCCACAGTGATTAGGAATCTGTGTCTATGGAGAAGGGAAAGAAAAGCCCTCAAAGTGAAATGCTTGGGTCCTGCTACTAAGCTGGCCATGGACTTTGACCTTGTTTAGATCAGGCTTACTTTGCTAAAACTTAACACTGGTGGAAGTGCTCCAGCGGTAGTGATGGCAGGAATGTAAATGTAGGCAAGATACTGGCAGCCACTGGGATTTTAACCACCGTGTCTTCTAGACCTCTTTGATTACATAGTCACTACAATACCTTTGCCCTGTGTTTGCTAGCATTGCCATTGTCAGCACCACCACTGCAGCTGCCTTGTCAGAAAATGTCAGGAAGAACGGCCAGCAATCACAAAGACACCTTTATGATGTGGGACTTGTCTCCTTTAATAAGTCTGGTGGGTTGTTGCCTGGATGTGGTAATGAGAATATCCACAGTTTTCATAAAATATTATTTAAAAAATTTGGAGGGCCATAAACTTGCATACTTCAGGACATAACCAGGCTCTAGTTGTTGGGGACAAGGTAGGAAGAAATTCCTCCTATGAACAGATTATTTCAAAATTGTCTATTATAGTGTTTCTTATGCCTTCCTCTGAAGCAACTGATACTGGCTACTACCACAGATAAGTTAATGGTCTGATCTGGGATGGCAGTTTTTCTGTTCCTTTGTCCATGTGCATAGTAGATGGTGCACTGAAGAGATGGTAACTCACACAAATTATAACATCTCTAGGAAAGCTTGAATAGGAGTTTATATTTCAGCAGTATGATGACTCAGAGGAAATGGACTTAAAGACATTTTCTTGGGGAGAGAAAATAAAGGGCCAGATTGTGGAGGCCTTCAGCTGAGTTGCCATTCTTCCTTGGGTGCTAACCTCTTTCAAAATGGAAAGAAAGGTAGCATTACCATTCCCCCCTCTGCACCAACCACTAGTGCTGTCTGGGTTCAGAGGAGTGCTTGCTGTATCTTCCTGAGGTGTGGGACAATGGCTGCATTCCCAAATAGCTCCATGAAGCAGGGTGATTCCCTGAGTCACAATGCCAAGTTCTGTGTAGAGTTGTTGTGCTCCACGCTTCCCCTTAGTTAGGGCTATGTCTCGTTGACACAGTATGGCCCCACATTTTAAGTGGCCTTAGAGTCCCCTGTTCTGGCTTATACAGGAAGACTTTAAAGTGAATTGAAGGAAGGTCATAGCTAAAAACATCTAGATCAACAAGAAGGAATGAGGCAGCATATTGACTATATGATTATGATGTTGTGCTCACTTGGAAGGAGCTTTGCAAGAAATACACTAACAATATTCCAGGGAAAATTCAATGTGTAAATGTAAATGACTAAAATGTAGTGGTGGACTCACAAAATACTTAATAGGATGACTGCAAAGAAATTGCAATCAACCTGATCCCATAGGCCCTAATCATGTCAAATTCCTGTCTGCAGTGGGATTTTTGCCTGAGTAAAATTTGCAAGTTAGGAGCCATTATCCCTGTTTTTACTTTCCAGAATAGGAAAGTATTTTTCTGCAGGTCGTTAAAGTCAGCTGCCCAATTATCTTATTTCTTTTCAGTGCCTGTGCAACCATTAATTAACTGATGTTGATGTACTGTAATATATTTTACTTAGTACAAGTAAATAACATGAAAAAGAACAATGCAATAAAGTGCCCAACCAAAGTAAAAGAATATGGGAGTGAGGGGAGTCTTTTACACTTGATTTTCAGCCTTCTACCTCCAAGCTTTTTGTGACAATTATCAATGGCATCTTGTTGTTTTCCTTTCTGCAGTAATACTGAAAAGCTTTTGAAAACATATTTTTATAGAAAATTAATAATCTAAAATTAAATTCCTCCTTACCTGGCATGCCCCCTTGGTATTTTATTTCATTTATTACTTTAAACTCTTCTACCCACTCAAAGCAAAAAAATCTATTTCTCTGAGTTTTGAACAGTATTCCCTTTATATCTGTCACACACCTTTGCTGAAGTCTCTGCAAAGGCAGCTGAAAAATTGGATTGTCAGCTTTAGGCTTTCATTCTGCAGGTCCCCAATGAATACAGGGACAACAAGTAATGTGCTCAGAGGAACATTTGTTTTCTTAACCGTTCCTTGTCATAGTAATGGAGTAGTCAAAATGTTAAGTGCTTATGATAAAAATGTATAATATCTATCAACATTGTATGGTCCTCTATAAATAACACAAATTAAATTCACTAGTAGGAATTGGTGTGATCTAGTTCTGGAATTCTTATTTCAAATTTTGACTGCTTCTATAGTCCTTCAAATCACACCGTAAAGTCTTCAGAACTATTCTAATTTAATTATTGATTCTTGCAGTGATATTTATTTCTAGTTGTCATGATGACTTTTTGATTAAAAAATACAGGGGACTATCAGGGGAAAATTTGATGACCCTTAAATACGTTGTGGAAGTCCTGTCCATTGAGATATTTAAGACAATGTGCAAAGACTAGAAAATTACTATAGAAAACAATCCTGCATTGGCAGGGGATGAACTGGATAACCTAATAGTTGTTCTCCATCTCAAACTTCTGTGCTCCTGTTAAATAATGGGGATAATTACGCATACTTAGATGCTGATAGGTGAAAAGCTACCCGATTCCAGTACAATAGGTTTAGATGGATTGTTGCATATGCACCTGTTGCTTATGCACTTACTATGTTGGAAAGGGGAAAAAAGTTTAAATAAACCAGTGACATCAAGAAAGTAAGCACTTTTGATACTTTTATGTTCCAAACTATTTTTTCATATGTAAAAAATGTTAAATTAGAATAAACATAAAACAGATGAGGCATCTTATTTTAACAGAAAAAAAATAGTTTAATGAGATTAAAGGACAAGAGATTTCACTGCAAAGAAACAACATCTCGCTAAGCCTGGGGAAATATAAGTGGTATCAGACCACAAGTCAGGCATATGATTTTGCTATAGCATACTGGCAGTACTTCAGCTATCGCGGAGGTGTTGATCATGATTTCATAGTTAAGATTGAGTAAAAGTCTTCAGTTTAACAGGAGCATTTTACTTTTATTTTGTAAAAATCCAATTGAAATGGCAAAATCTAAAACACAGCATATAAACTGTGAGTGGAATTTGAATTTTTCATGATGGTTTGATGAAAAATGAATTGATAAAGAAAGTAGAATAAGAGCTCAAAAAATCACTTACTCGGGCAATTTTTCACTAGATTGTTTCATGGTACACCCCTTTTGTAAGAAATCTAAGGTGTTCTGGGAGCTGCCTTTGGCCACACTATTGTTCTTCAGAAGCTAATTGCTCAAATAACAACTACAAATTGGTAGTGTTTGTCTATAGAGTATTTTATAATATTTGAGCCATATCTGAAAACTTGTGCACCAAGTTGAACCTGCAGAATATGACGACAAATCAGAGTCAGAGATTCTAGCTCTCACCAAATACCCTTGTAACCTGGTTTAAGATTTTCCATTAGCATGCAAGTCTGATTTAGTGGGGTAGATATTGCCTTTGGGAGTATGCTAGGGATGGCAGTGATGGAGTACATTAATGGCAGCGTTATAGGCAATATGAAGATGGAAAGGAAAGTACGAGTCTTTCCCCTTAACTTCTTATTTCCACACATTTAAGGTTTGGGGTTGATGAGATGTGGCCTTGACTGCTGCTAAACATTAGTTTTTGTTTGCTAATTAGTATCTTAAGTGGAGTGCAGAGGAATGGCACAAAACCTATAAGCTATTTGAGTCCTATTCACATACTAGCACTTCAGATTTTTCTTTTTAATCATAGTCACGCTAGAATCATCTGTAAGTAGGTGGATGCTTTAAACTGGTGATTAACTACTTTTTTATAACTGGTAATATTCTATCCTTGTCAAAAATGAATTCGGTAAAATTAGTGTTTTGTCAGGAAGAAGGTGATTTATTTATTTTTTACCCAATACTAATTGGCTTTCACTTGTAAATAAGAAAAACAGTAACTTGAAAAATCCTTTCCATACACATCCAATTTGTGATCTAGATTTTTTAAATTTTTTTAAATGCCAGGAACACCTACAATTCATAGTTTTCAATGTTTTTCTGAAGATTCCACATTCTCAAATTTCTAATTCTAGAACTGGGTTCCATGCTTTTCCTGGGGAGAAAAATGTTCTCTTGCTTGAGAGAACCAGAAAAAAACACTTTTAGGCTATATAGGCTATTTATTTCAGATATTAGATTTTCCTAGGCAATAATAATATGTTGACATTTTAACTGAAAGAATTCAATGGAGTCTTCTGTTTCTGACACACCCTTGAGACTTCTGGGGAAATGCACAATACAGCAGAAGATATTTGAGCACTTGCATGGTGCCTGTGCTAAATGTACTAGAAATACCTTGAAAATGGGAGCTTCTCTGCCTTCTAAATGGATACAGCATGAAATCCCTCCCTGGGAAGGGAAGGGGCATGGTCCTGCCTTTTCTCCATTCTTCTTGAGCCATCTTCCACCACCAATGAACATGAGGATCAGTGATCCCAGTCTCTTTGTTTCTGGCTCCTGTTTAGAGGAGAAGGGGTCCTTTAATGCTCACCTCTCCTTCACTGTTGTGCAGCCATGTAGGGCCAGCCACAATTTAATCCTGTTAATGGTTTGTGTTCAGTTAACTTAATTTCACATCATATGGCTTAGTATATGTATGTAGATTATTCAAGCATCCTTTTTATTCTTGTTATACTATCAGTACTCTTATAGTATCAGTTCCAATACTAATCCAAATAATCAAGGTGGAGCTATAGAATTCTCAGAAGGAGTTATTGGGTTAAACCAACCTCTAAGACATAGTCTAATGGTGTGAAGCTTGGTTATCTGTCTATTTATCTTAGGTACTTATATTTTATTTACTATTGATCTTAGACACTGTAGTATCTGAGAAGCTCACAATCTTTAGTGTATTTATACTCACAGCACTCCTCTGAGTAACCCTAACCCTAACCCTAACCCTAACCCTGGGGGAACTGGGGCAAAGAGCAGCTAAGTGACTTTGCCTACGTTACACAACAAGTCTGTGATGGGATAGGAACTTGAACCCAGGTCCTAGGCTAACGCCCTAATCACTGGCACCATCCTTCCTGTCTTTCAGAAGAAAATTCTAGTCTCCAGCCCAGACACATTTATAAGTATTAATTAAATCCCAGATTATTTTTTCTTGAGAAAAGGAAGAAATATCTGGTTTAAGTAGTATAAAATAGCCACAAGATAAAAAGTTCCTTTTTAATAACAGCAAACTTCTGCTATTCAGAGCCTTCATTTAGACTGCATCATTAGAGGTTGCCTAGACAAGGTATTAGAATCTACATACATGATCTTTGCAGGGCAACATCACTTGGCTGATGTATTATAAAGTTAATATACAAAATATGCTGCCAATTATGAATCCCATGTGGGGAAATTTTGTCTTTGTTTATTTTTAATTACCAGCATTGCAACTTTTTTCAGCCTACAATATTCTAATAATTTAGAGACTGTAAAAAAGGATTAATGGGGTATGAATTTCTATCAGGTCATAATAAAGTATTAGAGGAAATTAGCCATTTTCCCCCCACAAATCATTTCTGAACAATCTGTTTTTATATATATTATGAAATTGCTGCACTGGGGTAGCCACTTTGCACAACTCAACTGTATATCGAATATTTTCTTAATTTTAAACTCACAACCCTATCATTAAGAGATTGGCAAAATTGATTTATGAGAACTCCTGCTAGGGTTTTACAAAAATAGCATTTTTTAAAACGTACATGGAAATAGATCTGCATTTTCACAGTCGTAGCACAAAAATTTATTTTTTAATTAAATAACATTTTAATGGCCATGTCTTTTGATGCAAAAATTATTCTTTATTAATTATATTTCAAGTTGGACTGCACAGGAGTGAAAGGCTCTGGGCTAGTGTTACAGCCTTCCATATATGGCACTGGGGAAGGGTTAGGGTTCAGACAAGTAGGCTTGCCAGGCTGAGTTTAGCACTGTGGCCATTATGAAAGCCTGATTTAGATATGGAATTGGGGCCAGGAAGGGAAAGAAAGAATAGATTTCATATTGAAACATCTGAAACATGAAGATTGTGGAAAGAGAGGAATTGTTTGGGATGATACAAAGGGGTAAATCTAGAAGTAATGGGATGAAATTAAGGGACTGGATTGCTCCATCCCTTGGAAAAAGGAAAGGGATTCCAGAGAAGGAATTACCACTACACAGATGCCCCCTAGGTTACGCAAACCTGACTTATGCAAATCTGCATTTAGGGGAAGAAGTTCCGTAAGCTAGCAATAGGAGGGGTTTTTGTTTTGGGGTGGGTTTTTTTTTGCGTAATTGTCGGGTATACATTTCAGATTTACACAAAATCCAGACTGGAACGCTTGCGTAGATTGGGGAGTATCTGTAATGTAATCTAATTTCCTCACGGACCATTGGTAGTCACCTAATGGCACTGTTGCACATAGTTTTATCACTCCTTTCTCTTATTGTGAACGCACTGTACTGTCATGGAAGAAAGACTGTGCCATCCTTAGTTTTGTGCTGCAATTTCCTTTTGGGGGAGCTATGGCAAGCAATGGAGGAACTTGCTTCCCCTCCCTTAATCTCTCTGACTAGAGTCAATTCTGAGGCAGAGTTGTTCTCTAGGAACCAGCCATTGGCATTGGGCTGAAATTCCTGAGGGCTGTCTGCATGCTGTTTATGATCACCTTTGTCCCAGGACTGATGTGTACACTGTAAAGTAAACAAGTTGCACTAAGAATGCATATACCAATTTTGCATCACTGATTTTTCTCTCCAATAGAAAATTTGACTTTCAGGTCACAGACAACTGCCACTGCAACCATATTTTTAGAGATTATCTGATATTATTCTGTTAAAGGAGGTGAGATTTGTTGGCTCCTCACAAAACAGGCTACGGTACCTAGTTAAAGGAGTTTTCCCACCTTGGATAATCTTCATAGAAAAGAAGGTCCACAAAGTCACAGGGGAACAATGTGCTTTCTTGCCCTTGCACTGCTCCCTCAGCCCACTGAGTCTGCATGTGCTTTCACTGTACAATTTCTGGCCCAGCTGCAGAGGTGGATGAGGTTGATTGGAGGTGAGGGGTGAAATCTGTGCTTGTCCCTCTGCCTCTGGCTCTAGAAGGTATGATCCCCATTGAGGAAAGGAAAAAGTAGACTGCATAGATCACCCTATCCCATTGCTTCTTAGTAGCCTCCTTAAAAATCAAGGACCCACAATTAGTAAAAACTTTATAAACTTGAGATTTAATAATCTCTCCCAGGAAGTGTTGGAAGCCCTATTAGCTGAATCATGTAATCAAATTAAGCAAATTACAAGAAAAATATACAACTCTGGCAGGTAGGGAGATAGACTAGATGACCTGATTTTTTTTTTCTTTCTCAAATTTCTGTGATTCGCAGAGCATCTGATCAAATATTTTGTTATTATTGGTGTCAGGAGCTTGCAGACCACCTTCAGCAGCCTGGTTTCAAAAGCAGTTATCTTGAGCACAGGACAAGGTTGCACATATTTTTGGATGCTTCTCAACCTGGAATAGTGAACTAATCTTGCAAGTTGCAGTAAAAAATGAACACTGTTTGGGAGGGGGAAGAAATAGTTTGATTTCCCCTCTCTCCTGGGAGGAAAAATCTTTTGCATGATTTTAAATATAAGAAAAGAGTCATTGTTCAGTGTTAAAGACTACAATAATGTGTTAGTTGCCCTTTTTGAGACCTGGTCCATTGTGTCAGGCTGTCTCCCCCGAGATGTAGACAAGGTTTTGCTTTTCTTCCTTTTCTGTGTAAAGTGATTTATTTTTAGAATTCAAGTGTAAATGATTGACAGTGATCCTTCTTTTTCTACAACTAAGGCTGCCTAAATTGTACAGCATAAGACAGGAAAAATACCTGTTGAGGTAAATAAAACTATAACAAATAGTGAAAATGTTGCAACAGCTCTACCAGTATAAATATACTAGTTAAATTTAAACAAACAGAAAACCACAAGCTATGAAACCATTTGCTATAATACATTTCATGCTGTATTATGAAGTAACTTCACTTATTACATATATACTCCTGGAGTAGCCAACATCTGAAATTCATTTCACTGCTATAAATCCATCTAATTTGTATCGTGACTGTAATTCATTTCTAGTGTATTTTGATTTCTGTGTTACTGCAACTTGCAGTTAACATTAAAGCACTTGAGTTTCTTAATTTAATTCAATGCATTGTGGTGCTTCATTGAGTAATCATTCCAATTAGAAAAACAATAGCTATTTCAAGAAGAGGAATGCTAAAAGATAAAGGGGCGGGGGTTACCCATAGATTCTTTCCCTGAGTATTAGAAGGTACATTTCAGTGAGATTCCTGCTGTGAGACAGGCAGCGCAGTGTTATTACACTGAGAGATTATGTACCCTGGTCATGTGAAAATGGTAAAGAATCACAGTAAGAGTCATTTTCTTCCCCCAACAAACAAGAAATTTTATTACAATAAGGAAAATGGTAATGATCAAAAACTTCTCTCTCTCTCTCTCTCTCCTTCACTATAGAGTTCTGGTCTTCTTGCCTTCCTACAAGTTATGAAGAAACAGAACTCACTCACACACCTCAGAAATTCCAACTTTGGGGTAAACATATTTTCCTCCAGTTTTATATTCTGTACTTATGCACTTTTTGAGGTTGGACAAAACATACAGTGTGCACTAGGAATCTTTCTGTATCTCTTGATATTTGGACTCCCAAAGGTCAAGGGACCAAATGAGCTGCAAGTGCTGCTAGTCCTTTGAAGTTCCATAAGATGCTTGGGTTGTGCACACTGTAACAATTCCCTTTCTTAACTAGTGAAGCCATATCTCTTGCTGCAGGCTTCGTAGACTGCTGACTCTTCTCACCATGTGTGAGGGAAGAGGGAGTGAAACAATGAAGTTAGTGCTTGGACTAAGGAAGAAGGCAGCTGAGACACGCTCCTGTTGTCAGAAGGGACAAGAATTGCCTCTGATTAAATAAAATACCATCTGCTAGCTTCCTCCTAAATTCTGTCCCTTGCCTCAGCTGAGTGAAATTTCAAGTTGGCAAAGTTCATCAAAATGCAGAATGCCACCAACATCCAAATCTTGGGAATTATGTTTGAGGGACTTGTCCCTTGACATAGGAGACCACCATTGGTCATATGAGAGAGATTATGAAAGATGTCAGGAGAGATTAGTGAATTGGAATGGAATAAATCTGAATTCACTAAAATATTGTGCATTCAAAAATTGGACTCAAAATGTTGGGTATATGTTCGCTTGAGAGAGTATATTGTGGTTAAGCCTTCTGATACACTACATGTACTTTAAAAAGAAAACTACATACCAGTTTCACTATAGTTAAACTTCAATATTTTGTATTGAAAAATAATTCTGTATAGGTTCTTATGATGCAACAATCACTGTGATATCTGTTAAAATCATGTCACTGTTTTTATAGCATAGTTCACATACACACAATATTAATGAAAACAGGTATTCAAAAGGAATGTCTCTGTGTATGTCTAATGTGCACAGATGGGTATATAGTTTACTTCTGAAGCATGGGATGCTGGCAACTAGTAGGGGCAGTATATTAGATATGTCATGACTGATCCTATGTTTCTGTGTAAATACAAATGTTAAATCCATGAATACGACTATGAATGTCAGAAACCATGCACAGGTAACTTGAACATTTCTCACTATTCCATTCTGTGCAGGACTATCATGAAAACTCTAACTTACCTCAGTGTTTTCAGGAGAACATTTTCATGAATATGATCAAAGATGTTTGGAATTTAGAAATCCAGTGTGGCCAGCTCTAGCAGAAATAGCTGTTATGGCATCATTAATTAGAGCACACCTCCAGTGCTGCTGACTGCTTTGTTACAGACAGAAAATTCTTGGTTGTACAGTCAATAGTGAACCCCTTATGTTTTTAGAGATCAGTGTGGAACATTTCCAAAATTACAATCATTCATTCCCCTAATTTATACCTTAGAGGATGTGGCTGACCATGTTGGCATTGAGGATAAGTACAATTATACACTGATTCCAGCCCTGCTCCCCTCTTCCTGGACCCCACAGTGACTTTTATCCAGCCAGTAAAACAGAAGGTTTATTGGACAACAGGAATACAGGTTACAGCAGAGCTTGCA